>NW_017307158.1:1121224-1158124 GCF_000935625.1 Nanorana parkeri | reverse complement strand
TCCCCCCCCTTCCCCCCCTCTCCCCCTCTCCCTCTCTCCTCTTCTCCCTCTCTCCTCTTCTCCCTCTCTCCCCTTCTCCCTCTCTCCCCTTCTCCCTCTCTCCCCTTCTCCCTCTCTCCCTCTCTCCTCTTCTCCCTCTCTCCCCTTCTCTCTCTCTCTCTCCCTCCCTCCTGATCGCTTCCCTTTTTTCCTCTCTTTCTATTTCTTTTCCTTCCTCTCCATCTCGCCCTCAGTCTCCATACCCCGGTTGCCCTCTTGTCTCTCTCTCCCCCATTCCTTCCTTTCTCTGATGTCACTTCCTTCCTCCTCTTTCGAACTCCTCGAGTGCTGCGTGCTGTCACGCTGTATTTCTGGAAGCGACATCCTTCCTATGTCACGAGCCATCTAGGCGTCACACGACATAACACCAGCTGGCACCCCTACAATGGGTGGGCACTGTGCACCTGTTCCCAACGCTGCGCCCATTGAGGATCAGCAGTGGGCTCTTAAAGGGGAACTCCAGTCGAAAAAAAAGAGAGCGTCTTTCCAAGCAGTGATAAGATCACCTGCCTACCGGTGAAACTGTTTCTTTTTCTTTGTAGTCAATCTTCAATTCTGTCATTGTCCCTCATCCTATGTGGCAGCTTCACCCGGGAAAGAACGACAGTCTTCTTGAGTCCACTCCATTAAAGCCTTGACTCCAAACTCCGGACTGCTGCTGAAATATACATTTTTGGGGTGATTGGCTCCATGAGGGTCATTTTTGGGGGGGGAATCTCTAGTGGAAGTCTTTGGAGTGCATTGATGACATATTTTACCAATGAATGTTCCTCATTTAGCATCAATCACAAGAATCTTGGGTTTTGACTATGTGGGCTGTTTTTGGTGTGGCCCATTGTGAAATTTGCTCTCGACCGATTTAGTAGAAGTAACGCGGATACATTTTGCAAGACTATGCACCAAAAAAATAGGAAATGATCCTTTGTCAGAATCTTCCAGGTTTTATCACTATTGCCGATTGTCCTTCTAAAGTAAGTAAGGGGAGGGGGACCCTACCTAGCTCCTTAGAGACCTGTGGTGAACAAACTCGCCAAGGGGCTCCAGTTGAAGACCAGTCTGGTTCCCACCCGTCAACTACTGGCCTCGTAAAAACGCTTGATGTGAGCCCACATCAAGTACAAATGGGCCCTTAAGACTCCTTAGAGACCAGTGGTGGACAAACTCGCCAAGGGGCTCCAGTTGAAGACCAGTCTGGTTCCCACCCGTCAACTACTGGCCTCGTAAAAACGCTTGATGTGAGCCCACATCAAGTACAAATGGGCCCTTAAGACTCCTTAGAGACCAGTGGTGGACAAACTCGCCAAGGGGCTCCAGTTGAAGACCAGTCTGGTTCCCACCAATCAACTACTGGCCACGTAGAAAGAGACCAGTGGTGGACAAGCTCACCAAGGGGCTCCAGTTGAAGACCAGTCTGGTTCCCACCAGTCAACTACCGGCCACTTAGAAACGCTTGACTTGAGCCCACATCAAGTACAAATGGGCCCTTAAGACTCCTTAGAGACCAGTGGTGGACAAGCTCACCAAGGGGCTCCAGTTGAAGACCAGTCTGGTTCCCACCAGTCAACTACCGGCCACTTAGAAACGCTTGACTTGAGCCCACATCAAGTACAAATGGGCCCCTAAGACTCCTTAGAGACCAGTGGTGGACAAACTCGCCAAGGGGCTCCAGTTGAAGACCAGTCTGGTTCCCACCAATCAACTACTGGCCACTTAGAAACGCTTGAGTTGAGCCCACATCAAGCAAGGGGCTCCAGTTGAAGACCAGTCTGGTTCCCACCCGTCAACTACCGGCCACTTAGAAACGCTTGACTTGAGCCCACATCAAGTACAAATGGGCCCCTAAGACTCCTTAGAGACCAGTGGTGGACAAACTCGCCAAGGGGCTCCAGTTGCAGACCAGTCTGGTTCCCACCAATCAACTACTGGCCACGTAGAAAGAGACCAGTGGTGGACAAGCTCACCAAGGGGCTCCAGTTGAAGACCAGTCTGGTTCCCACCCGTCAACTACCGGCCACTTAGAA
The DNA here is from genome assembly GCF_000935625.1 of Nanorana parkeri. Classification (NCBI taxonomy): domain Eukaryota; kingdom Metazoa; phylum Chordata; class Amphibia; order Anura; family Dicroglossidae; genus Nanorana; species Nanorana parkeri. Next base: position 1,156,064 of record NW_017307158.1, on the reverse strand, counting down.
ACGCTTGACTTGAGCCCACATCAAGTACAAATGGGCCCCTAAGACTCCTTAGAGACCAGTGGTGGACAAACTCGCCAAGGGGCTCCAGTTGCAGACCAGTCTGGTTCCTACTGGCCACGTAAAAACGCTTGACATGAGCCCACATCAATAACAAATGAGCCCCTAAGACTTAGTGGGCCCCTATGCCGCTTCATAGTCCACACAAATGGTATGTAGGCCTCTAGTAGTCCCAGAAGTCCTCATTGGTTTTCTTGCTCTGTGTTCGTGGCTCCAAGTATTGAAGTCAGAGGGGTCAGCAAATTTTTGTCAACCATACTGAAGCATCTCAAAGTTTCACCGCCGAAAATTGGGCCCTCTGTGGCCAACTTCACCAAACACATGTAGTCTCAAAGCTCTGGAACAGGCCAGAGGCTTCAATTTACTTTTTCAATATTTATTTTCGATGTTGCCTCCCATTTCTATTGCTGGTTTGTACAATTTCAACCTAATTTCGAATTAATTTACCATCATTTTAATTATAGTAAATCTAAAGCCTCTATTATACAGTCTTGGATAGACCACAGAATGGTTAAAACCCCTGTGGGGGAAATTTGCCTCTACTTCCTGTCTCAAGACACAACAGGGAAGTGAGAGGAGATGGCGGGGAGACTCTCTTAGGCCATTATTACCAGTGCAGGTGTCCCCATTGGAAGATTTCACCATCATTTCTATTTCAGGGACAACTCAAAATTGAGCTTTCTTACTCACTTTTATGCGTGGTCACAAGGACAAACTGAGAGGGAGAATATCCCCAGTAGGACCCCTTTGGGCCATCATTACATATATGGGGCCCCGTAAATTGGCCCTGGTATAAGATTAATACCTGTATTTCAAAATCAGCGGCCCTGGATGTCATTGTTGGGGAAATTTACCTTTTACTTCCTGTCTGGAGACACAACAGGAAGTGAGAGGAGATGGGGGAAGACTCTCTTTGACCATTGTTACCAGCACAGGTGCCCCATTAGAAGATTTCGCCTCCATTTCTATTAAATTCAAAATTTAGCTTTCTTACTCAATTTCATTCGTGGTCAGAAGGACATACGGAGAGGGAGAATATCCCCAATGGGGCGCCATCATTGGAAATCATGTGGCCCCCGTAAATTGTCCCTGGTACAAGAGTACTGCCTGTGCCTATCTGGTCCATGGTCCCTGACTCCCGTTGCAGTCAGGCAGTAAAGCCTGGTTCAGGACACGCCCTCTCCGGCCATGTGACTGTACAGTTAAAGAGGCAGCAGCACACTGATAGGATGGGGAGAAGAGGGTGACCTATCAATATGTTTAGAGCCGCCATATTTCCTGGTGCCAGTCTGCTGCCCAGGGTGCCCCAAAAGCTACAACGGGGGGGTTGGGGGAGGATGGGATCTATCTTTTGTATATTTGAGGGAGTCTAGCAGTTAAAGGATAACTCCGGTCCCCAGACTCCATCTATGATTCACGTATGAGTGGACTTACCCTATAGCAAGGCATCATAACAGACATGTTGTGTACTGAGGCCGGCTTTGCCGTGGCAATATTTATTAAAAGTGATGTCTACATTGTTTCATGGGACAACCAAAGCTGGACTCCAGGTATGCGGATGAAAACAGATAACGGATCGGTATTTCTGCCAAATATTTCCTTATTGTGTTCTGGCCGGGCCTTGGACCTTTCTGCAGATTACACTACAGTGAGGCACTTCTGCCTGGTCCGGGATCCGCCCCAAGCTGTGATTGGCCCGTGACAGAGCAGCAGTACACTGACGAGGTCACCCTGCTGCTCTTTCCTCCTGTAAGCATGGTTCCTGTGACTATCAGAGCCCTGATTGGCTCAGAAGGCTGAATTTAATGTAAAGATGACTGTATCTTAAGAAACATAAAGGGCCCGCTTATTTCTTTGTAGCGGGTTAACGCGTATTATGTTGTGCGTTGCATTAACGGGCGTTGCGTTAAGGTGGCCCATTCCAAATGAATGTACCCCGGTGCGCCTACAAACACATGACTGTTTCTTGTAGTGCGGTTTTCAACGCAAAGACGTTACTGGGGCGGTGACCTTTGTCAGGCCTCCCATTCAGTCGTTTGGTTCTTGTTTAGCACACAAAGTTGCTTCAAGGGATCCATCTTTGTGTGACAATAAAGAAGAGGAATACAAGTTTTTCCTGAAAAGTATCAAGGACCGGTCCACCTTAACTGTCGGCAGCCCGGCCGTTCTACCTTAAGAGAGGAGTGGGCTGGGTGTGGGCGTGGTGTGTGTTCAGGGAATCCCAGGGTGGGTGTGTTCTGGGGGTGCAGTGACATCACCAATGTCCCTTTAAACTTGGCTTGCTTGCCGAGATATGGCGGAGGTGAGGGGCGGAGCCTGGCGTGGGGGGGAACAAGAGCGTGAGAGAGAGCCTACGAGAGTCACTCACTGGAGCGACCGGCATCTGCGAGACATGGGTGCCGAGCTCTGAAGTCCTGTCCCTGCCGTCCGTCACATCACCGGGGTTCTGGGTGGAGTTCGGGGAAGATATAGAGGGGAGAGAGAAGAGCTCCGAGGACCCTCCCATGGCAGCTGTCTCTTTGTCCCGGAGGTGAGTGACAGCTCTTCATGTTCTCCTCATACCGGAGAGCTTGAAGGGTGTGTTCGGCTTTAAGAGGCTTCCAGAATGTTGACTTTTCTCATTTACTTGTTCCAGTCTCTTTGTGTCTCGCTGTCATATCAGCCAGTCACCCTGTTTCCTTACCTCAGCTGTTCCCCTCTCTATGGTCTCTCTCTCCCCTCTCTATGGTCTCTCTCCCCTCTCTATGGTCTCTCTCTCTCTCCCCTCTCTATGGTCTCTCTCTCTCTCTCCCCTCTCTATGGTCTCTCTCTCTCTCCCCTCTCTATGGTCTCTCTGTTTTCTCTCTCCCCCTCTCTATGGTCTCTGTCACCCTTGTCTCTCTCTGTCAGGACTCTCTCTCCTGTCTGTCTCAGTCGCTCTGTTTCCCTCTTTGTGTTTCATGTCTCTTGCGCTCTCTCTCTATCGCTCTCCCTCCTCTGCCCCCTTAAGAGAGGAGTGTTACTCCCGCTGCCTTGTGTTCTTGCTCCTTTGTTTCTTGCAGTCTCTCTTCGCTCCTCCTCTTTCTATTACACACTTTTATATCCTTCTCTTAATCACACTGGCTTACCCCCCTTCTCTCTGTCTCTCTCTCTCTCTCTCTCTCTCTCTCTCTCTCTCTCTCCCTGTCTCTCTCTCTCCCTGTCTCTCTCGGTCTCACTCTCTCTCTCTCGGTCTCTTGCTGTCTGTCTCTGTCACATTTTCTCCTCCTCTGTATCTACGTGCCGTTCATGTTTGTGTCTCTCCTCTGCCTTCGCACTCTCTTCTGCTTTGTCTTGTGGGCGCTCTCTCTTGCACTGTCTAACACTCTGTCACGCTCTCTTACACTCCGTCTCTCTCTCCGCCGTGGGTTAGACTCGCTCTCTTGCACAATGTCACTCTTCTGTGTCGTCTGGTCACGTGACCCATACAGTTCTGCCTAACCCCTCGCCTGCCAGTTCCCATTCACAACATACAAACAATTTCCCCTCAACTGCCGGCTGCTGACGTAATGGGGAAGCCCCGGCCGGTTGTATTGTGTAGGTGGAGGGAAGAATCGGGGAAATTAAGGGAAATATCTTTTTATTAACGTTTGATAGGCGCTGATGATGCTGTGTTTTGTATACGGGTCACAATGTAGCGGTGTCTGTACTGTGTGTATACGGGTCACAATGTAGCGGTGTCTTTAATGTGTGTATACGGGTCACAATGTAGCGGTGTCTGTACTGTGTGTATACGGGTCACAATGTAGCGGTGTCTGTACTGTGTGTATACGGGTCACAATGTAGCGGTGTCTGTACTGTGTGTATACGGGTCACAATGTAGCGGTGTCTGTACTGTGTGTATACGGGTCACAATGTAGCGGTGTCTGTACTGTGTGTATACGGGTCACAATGTAGCGGTGTCTGTACTGTGTGTATACGGGTCACAATGTAGCGGTGTCTGTACTGTGTGTATACGGGTCACAATGTAGCGGTGTCTGTACTGTGTGTATACGGGTCACAATGTAGCGGTGTCTGTACTGTGTGTATACGGGTCACAATGTAGCGGTGTCTGTACTGTGTGTATACGGGTCACAATGTAGCGGTGTCTGTACTGTGTGTATACGGGTCACAATGTAGCGGTGTCTGTACTGTGTGTATACGGGTCACAATGTAGCGGTGTCTGTACTGTGTGTATACGGGTCACAATGTAGCGGTGTCTGTACTGTGTGTATACGGGTCACAATGTAGCGGTGTCTGTACTGTGTGTATACGGGTCACAATGTAGCGGTGTCTGTACTGTGTGTATACGGGTCACAATGTAGCGGTGTCTGTACTGTGTGTATACGGGTCACAATGTAGCGGTGTCTGTACTGTGTGTATACGGGTCACAATGTAGCGGTGTCTGTACTGTGTGTATACGGGTCACAATGTAGCGGTGTCTGTACTGTGTGTATACGGGTCACAATGTAGCGGTGTCTGTACTGTGTGTATACGGGTCACAATGTAGCGGTGTCTGTACTGTGTGTATACGGGTCACAATGTAGCGGTGTCTGTACTGTGTGTATACGGGTCACAATGTAGCGGTGTCTGTACTGTGTGTATACGGGTCACAATGTAGCGGTGTCTGTACTGTGTGTATACGGGTCACAATGTAGCGGTGTCTGTACTGTGTGTATACGGGTCACAATGTAGCGGTGTCTGTACTGTGTGTATACGGGTCACAATGTAGCGGTGTCTGTACTGTGTGTATACGGGTCACAATGTAGCGGTGTCTGTACTGTGTGTATACGGGTCACAATGTAGCGGTGTCTGTACTGTGTGTATACGGGTCACAATGTAGCGGTGTCTGTACTGTGTGTATACGGGTCACAATGTAGCGGTGTCTGTACTGTGTGTATACGGGTCACAATGTAGCGGTGTCTGTACTGTGTGTATACGGGTCACAATGTAGCGGTGTCTGTACTGTGTGTATACGGGTCACAATGTAGCGGTGTCTGTACTGTGTGTATACGGGTCACAATGTAGCGGTGTCTGTACTGTGTGTATACGGGTCACAATGTAGCGGTGTCTGTACTGTGTGTATACGGGTCACAATGTAGCGGTGTCTGTACTGTGTGTATACGGGTCACAATGTAGCGGTGTCTGTACTGTGTGTATACGGGTCACAATGTAGCGGTGTCTGTACTGTGTGTATACGGGTCACAATGTAGCGGTGTCTGTACTGTGTGTATACGGGTCACAATGTAGCGGTGTCTGTACTGTGTGTATACGGGTCACAATGTAGCGGTGTCTGTACTGTGTGTATACGGGTCACAATGTAGCGGTGTATGTATGTATGTATGTATGTATGTATGTATGTATGTGTATATATATATATAATGTGTGTGTATATATTACACATACACATACACAGGTCACTGTCTCTACACAGCGTGTAGATATTTTTTTCCTGGTCTCTGGCTTGGAGACGCGGGGGTGGAGAAGCGCGTCAGTCAGACGATGACATTCTAAATGGAGATGTAATAGTTGTCTCGTTCTCTTCCTACTGCTCGTTCCCGTCACTGTCCTCCCCCTCCCACACCGCTCTCTCCTTCCCGTCTTCTGCCAGATCTCCGACACACACAGGGGTTAATTCCGTCACACGTGGCTGTGTGTAGTTTGTGAGTGGTGAGGTGACACATAGGGGGTGTGTGACTATGTGGTCGGCTGAGTAACACTTTTCTCTTTGTAAGGCAGTAAGAGGGATCTGACTCAGCCTGTATGTGTGGGCCCGTCATCACCTCCACAGACACACTGCCATGTGTTCCCTACCAGTGACAACGTATACAACCCGCCATGTTCTCACCTGGCAAGAGAAGGACAGACTCATAGCCCCCTTCTGTCTGTGTCACCCTGCAGGAGGAGGACAGACTCCTAGCCCCCTTCTGTCTGTATCACCCTGCAGGAGGAGGACAGACCCATAGCTCCCTTCTATATCTCACCCTGCAGGAGGAGGACAGACTCATAGCTCCCTTCTGTCTGTATCACCCTGCAGGAGGAGGACAGACTCATAGCTCCCTTCTGTCTGTATCACCCTGCAGGAGGAGGACAGACCCATAGCTCCCTTCTATGTATCACCCTGCAGGAGGAGGACAGACTCATAGCCCCCTTCTGTCTGTATCACCCTGCAGGAGGAGGACTGACTCCTTGTACTCATGCGCTATATAACCACTCTATTGTCAACACCGCCTGCAAAATAATTTGTTTTGTTGCTACCCTCTAGTGGCTTTTTGCTGGTATTACATAGTTGCCGTAAGAATTAATTTTGTCTGAAAACTGTTGTTAATTCCATTTTTCTTATCCTGCTCTTTGTCTTTTGTCTTGCAGACTCTCTCTCTGTGATTGAGAACATCATGCTTCCCCTCCTGCTTCTGAATCTTTGAGACCTTGTGGATTAAAACGGTATTTATTATACACCCATAGAAGTGTCTTGTAGTAGAAATTAATTTTGATGTAAAGTGCTCCCAAATGTGTCCTTGTGTCATTATGGAAACGGAGCAGAAGTTCCCGGGATCTCGGCTGCACTGTATTGCACGACACGCCGGCTTGCAGGAGATGCAACTTGCTCAGGCCACTGGGCTGGTCATCTCTAGAACGTCTAATCCGAGACATGCATTTATATGGGTTAGAGGGGATCTTGTAGGAATATATAAGGTCTGGTTCTTTTATAGGACCCCTCCAGCAAAAGAAAAAAATGGATTAAAATATTTACCTATACACATCAGCTTTCCCCCCTGCTTCCTTTAGGTTAGGATGAGGTCACTGGGCCTCACCACTAGTGATGGGCTCGGGCGTGTTCGCAGCTCCACGTGCCGAGTCCGCCAGGAAGCTGACAGCGCCGCAGCGCCAATCGCAGGTACCGAGACATCATCCCAGTCCGCAGCTGCACAGATAGGGAAATGTCTCAGTGCCTGTGAGCGGCTCGGCACGGGGAGCTGCGTATATATATATATATATATGTATGTATGTGTGTATATATATACATACACACACACACACACACACATATATACACACATATATATATATAGAGAGAGAGAGAGAGAGATATTTTAGATATATATTTATATAGATAGATACATACACATATACCAGGGGTAGGCAAACTCTGACCCTCCAGTTGTGGTGCAACTACAGATCCCAAGAGGCATTGCAAGACTGACAGCCAAAGGCATGACTCCCAGATGCAGATGGATTTGTAGTTTCACCATAGCCGGAGGGTTAGAGTTTGCCTACCCATGGTGCAACTGATGCATTTGGCACTTTGATGCCCAAGCGCCCGAGGTTTCCCCAATAACTTCTCCTCTTCTGTATCTATTCCCCTTTTTGTCTCAGTCTGGATGTATCGCTCACAGGAACAGTTTGGATCCCGCTTTCCCCGCGATCCCTTCATGGGTGGAATCAACACAGCCTGGAATCCGCCCCCCCACCCCAGAGCATGGGTACCTTCCGGCAGGTAAGAGCTTTGGCCCTAGAGGGGGCCCGTCTTTACTTGGCATCCCCTTTTGTTATGTATTGATGCGATTTGCGTACGCGGGTGAAGTGGATGTGGGAACATGGCGCCCCCTTTTACCTTTTTTGTTTTTGACCTGTTGAGCTTCCCGCATGCCTCTGATGGGGTGCGATGAAGCTTGTGTTGTACCTGTACTGCCGTGTCAACACCTCCCCCTGCTTTTTCCTCTTTCTCCCAGATGCTCTTCAAACCTTAACCAACCTCAGCTGCCCCCTCACTTACCGGCTAGTCATGTGACAAACCTTGGTCACCCAAGCAAACCTTATTACCCTCTCGGGTAAGTGTCTGTGTGAGGGCTCCGCATGCGGGTCCACTTGTTATTGGAACTTTAAAGGGAAGCTTGGCTTGCTGGGGGAGGGCAGTCTCATCGACTTTACAATAACTTCATGTTGTGTCATCTCTGTCCGTCTTGCCGCCCTCTTTAGCTCTCCACCTGGCCATCGCTATGGAAAGCTCGAGCGGGTGCATTCGTGCGTGCAAAGCCTCCTGCGTGACGAGCAGCAGCCACAGATATGGGAGCAGCTGGGTCAGATCTACGAGTCAGAGCAAGAATGGGAGGACGCCGTGCGCTGCTACCAGGCCGCCGCACGCTACCATGGTGGTTATGAACTCACCGCGCACATCTCCCGACTCCAGCAGGTGAGCCAAACTGTGGATTAGCAACAGAGCCTGAACCTGGCATTGTGTCATCTCTTAGCCAACATCTCAGTCCTGAAAGTAAATGGTAACCGCGCATACTGCCTAAATAAAGATGGCTCCATCCTTCTGGAGAGAAAAGTTGATGAAGGCATTGTCGGGGGGGGGGGGGGGGGGGGGGGGGGTGTGATTACCTGTGAGTGTTACATTGATTTAGCATGGATGCAAAATAGATCTGATGCTGGGTCCGTTTTAACTCTTAACAAGCCACAACCATTGACCTTTAATTTTGGGAGCTAGGCAGAGCTAAGCACATTGCAGTTAATTTTGCACAGATGTCTGTTGTGGCTGTAGCAGCGACTGAGGCATTTTGTTATCGATTTGCAGATGAGGAGACAAATAGCAACACCAATGCTTATGTGAAGCCAGGGTCTTTTTCCTGAAGCTAGATGATGCTTCAGATTGGTGAACAGATGTTGGTGTGACCGCATGCTGAGCAAAAATTTCTAGGGTTGCACAGATACCAAGTACAGTACTCGGTACAAGTACGAGTACATGTACCGATACTTTTGAGCTCCAAGACTACACTAGAGAAAAATTCAAAAATTAGGAGTCAGCTGTCATTTGTAAGGAGCACACGGAGCTCCCGGGATTTGTACATCTCTGTTTTAATGTACGATTTTGTTTTTATAAATATAAATAAAGGGATGCAGCGATACCAGTTTTGCGAGTACGAGTACTAGTACTTGCCGAGTACTTACAAGTACGAGTACTGACACATTTTTGTTTATTGTCATGTGACAGTTTTTCTAAAACAATACAGAGTAATGATTTCAGGACAGTGGTGGAGCACCAGAGCCAGGTCCCAGCTGCAACCCTGGTAGTTCTCATGAAAATGCCAAGTATCTGCACTGGTACTCAAAGTATCTGTGCAACCCTAAACATTTCCAAAGGCAATAGGTAGAGAAACATGCGGAAAGTGGACTTGTCCTGTGCCTATGCTGGGCAAAGCAACAGCTGTAAGGGCCAGTTCACACCATATGCAGTTGTGATGCAGTCCGTTTATTTGACTGCTGCAGTCAAAATACATCAAAATGCTTTCCTATGGGCTTTCTTGTGCTTTATTCACACTGCAATGGTATGAATTAAGCACAAGAAAGCCCATAGGAAAGCATTGTGATGTATATTGACTGCAGCAGTCAAATTAGCGGACTGCATCACAACTGCATATGGTGTGAACTGGCCCTAATGCAGACCTCCGCAGTGCTTACCCTGCAGGCGTCCGCCACACTGTGCTACCGGTCCCTTCAAGCTGCTTTTTTTAAGGCGATCTAGCCAGCAGTCATACAGTGAAGTCACCACGTGCAATGCAGGATCAGCAGTCCTGCATTGTATTTGAGGACAGCAAGGACGTGCCCACAACCCGAGAGAAGAGGAGAGCATCAGAGCATGCAATAGCTTGCTGCATTATGCTGCTGCTCCTTCTTTTTTCCAGTCAACAGGCACCAAGCCCACCGCCACAAGCGTACGGATGGCTTTGCTTATCCGTGTTGGACCAGCACTGTGACCGGCTGTTTCCAACAGCTCTGGGTCACACAGTGAGGATCAGGAGCTCGTCACGTGACATCCAATCGCAGTGATCACATGATCGGGAAGCCCATGTAATGCCACAGTGGGACGGGGTTAAAAAAAAGTAATAATGGTCTTTTGTCTTTGTACTACATTTTTGTTCCTTTCCTGAGTTGCATTCCCCATTTATTTATTTTTCTTACCACCTTGATCTCATTCTTTTCCCAGACACACCTGTGGAACGCCCATGCATCACCCCCGCACCACCGACCCAAAACCCTGCCACGCTTACAGCAAGTGTGGGACCTGATGCAACACGAGGTGAGCCGTCTCTTTGAACATTTGTGTGCGTTGGTCACTGTGTGTATGTGTACTCTCGGAGATGACGCCCTATATATTTCCAGCAACAGAGGCATTTTGGAGGCAAGCGTGGACCCCCACAATTAAAGCGACAAGTTCCACCCTCCGATTCACTCCAGTCACCCCCCCATAATCCTCACGGAGGAGACGAGCAGCCAATGAAACGGAGGAGAAGTGGAAGTCCTGAACAGGTACAAATATTATTTCTCTACGATATGCACACTTTGCATTCTTTGCTGACTATTCCATAATTTATATATCTGTGCCAATGAATTGAGTTGCAGTGAATGCCTTGGGTCCTGCAGTTGAGTGGGAGAAGCAGGGGTGGTCTGCCAGGCGGGCAAATTGTGTTAGTGTAGGTCTGGGCAGAAAAATGCACATTTGCCCTTGTTTTATCCCTTTTAAAAGTACAGAGAAATGCCCAGTTGACCTGCCAGAAATCTTTTATTGGCTTGGATTGGATGTGTCCTCTACATGGAGGACAGGTGGCTACTGGGATGTATGAGGGACACCAGACTGGGACATATGGGTCCCTCAAATTTAGGAGGAGGATGGAATGAGGATTGAAAAAAGGATAAAAACGGTTTTATTTGGCTCTTCATTAAGGCTTCTGCCTAAAGGGCTGTACATGTCAGTCGGGTATCTTCAACCGTAGACCAAGCACCTGGGCAGCAGAATGCCTACCAGTCCTAACATAACTTTGCAAATGTAAGAGAGTAGGTGTTTGGAAACAAGATAATTATGCTATTGTTTCTTTTGCCTTTTAGCAAAGGAGGGGTAACCCTGGCCTGCATTCTCCTCCAGCTCTAGTGGGTTCTGGGAATCCGTACCATCAGCCACCCACAAAACCTAATGTCTGGAACCCAATAAACCATGAGCCCTGGGGGGAGCGCAGGGATAGGCAGGTAAGAATTAGAAATGGGTGATGAGGTTCAAAGGGAACTACACTTCTCTTCTTTCTTCAAGTAAGACTCTTTGAATTTCCGCTTTTATCTCTTCCGCAGGATCCCAGACTCCCACCCCATGTTCCCTCTTACTCCTCATACTGCCCCTCACGCCCACCACCACCACTACACCAGCAGCCCCGTCCTTCAAGTGACCTTAGTGAGGCTCGGTGTCAGAGGTCACCTGCGGAGGTCATTCCAGCACCACCTCCACTCCACGTGCCTTACGAACAGAGAAGACCCCGCATCCCACCACCTAAGACCTCTAAGACTGATATATCCCCTGTAAGTGGTTTTTTTTATTTAATTCATTTTCTTCCATGCATAATACAGCCTTGGCTCTCACTGAGACCTGTTGACACCCTTCTGTGAGTTTAAATTTAATGTTTACCTTTGTCCGTTTTTTTGTTTTTTTTAGCACTCTGATCGCTTTCCTAGTCCTGTGGACAACACAGCAAGGATCTGTCCTCCTGCAGAAGAGCCGCAACCTCCAAAACCAATTTGCCCACCACCACCACCCCTTCAAGCCAAACCCTCTTTAGCCTCTTCGCTCCAGCAGAGCTGGCTACCAGCCCCAGCTAAAGAAGAGGTGAAGAGTGGAGATGATTTGGAGGACATTCTATATGGGGAAGGCCATGGGACTGTCAAACGGGAAACATACTATCCAACATGCAATGACCCAGCGGGCGGCGGTGTCTTCGACCACCGAACTCAGGGTGTCACCACCAGCAATGTCAGGCCTAGGTCTGAGACCTATCGGGATCCAAGCTTGGATCATGTTCTTAAAAGCCTGCAAAAAATGGATGAGTCTGGGTTATTTGCCCCAAAGAAAGAGGAGGATGTGGGACAAGACATTAGCAAAAGCCCTCAGACCCCAGAGATGAACATGGAAGGCAAGCATTTAAGCCATGGACTCGCTACGTCCGCGGGCAGCTATTCAGGTGGAAAGAGGTCACCAGCTCAAGAGGACAATGCCTCATTCTGTTCCTCATCAACCGCCTACCACAAAGATACCTCAGGAAACCTTCAGGTGCTGGGCTTAGCTGCTTCACCAACAGCGCGCGCTTCAAATCCGACTCCGGAGTCTTTGAGCCCAATTCCAACTTTGTCGGAGAGGAAAGGATGTGAGGAGGAGAAGCATCAGACTGCTGGATGCAATCAGCTCTTTGACTTTCCTTCAGGGCACCTAGCAGAGCCATTTGAGGAAGCCACTGAGTTTGCAAAGATTTTGCCTGATGGGTTGGATGACATCATGAAAATGTTAGACGAGTCCATTGAAAAGGAGGAAGGGAGCAGCAGCTCAAGGCGAGAGGACTTCATCCCTGCGGTTTCCTCCACCCACCCACCAGCAGAGGCCAGAGCAACAACCCAACCTAAAAGTGCACCTCAGTCAAACATTTTGACCAAATCTGCTCCTGGTGGAAAAACCTCTGAAGCAAGGTCTGCCTATTATGGCCCTAAAAAAGCAATACTGGGTCAAGAAGCTGCCAACGAGTCAAAGCCGGCTCAACACGGGGGCAGCAGTGTGCTAAAATCATTGGCTAGCATTCTGGAGGGACAGAAGTATTCGTACCGTGGTGGGCAGAGCCTCAAGAATGGAGGAGGCCTGGGCTATTTCACTGGTGCTACTATGGTGGGCAAGCGTAATGTTGACCCATACACTACGCAATCTACCTCACAACGGGCCTGGGAATCCAAGACCAGAGTAGCCCTTACCTCAGATATGTTGGGCCAAGGGGTGGCAGCAGCACGACCTGGAGTCCGCACAGAAACTGACATTTTGGAGGACATAGCACGAGCTTGTGAGACATTGGTGGAAGGCACAAAAGCGTCCAATTGTAGCCAGGCAGAGAAGGAGGAGAGAGTGGCCCAAAGACCCAATGTCATTGTTGAGAAGAAACTTGAGAACCCCTGGGTTGCACAAAAGCAGCACACAGATTCTAAGAATAAACCTGAAAATATTTGGGGTGCTGATAAGCTAGAGGCCAATATCGTGAAAAAAACAGAATGTTCTTGGGTAGAGGTTGTACCAGAAAAGAAAGTAGAAAAGAGCCCTGAGCCACACTGGGCAGTGGCAAAAAAAGAGGCAAGGGATGAGACTAAACAGCAGACCCCTAGAGGCACTGATAGGGCAGACCGAGCAACAGGCCACAAAGAGACAGTTGAGGGGATGCTGAAAAAGACTGTCAAAGTATTTGATAAAAAGAGTACTGCCGAAGTCGTTCTGACTGCATCAGTTGGATCTGAGGGAGCTACAAAGTCAGAGGGAGCACCTACTGGGGTGTTGGTTAAGACTGTTGAGCGATCTGTCCTCAGAGCAGAGCAAAAGTCGCCAGAGAAACTGCCTGAACTGCAGAAGCCCCAGGCTCAGGAGAGTGGCTCTCCTAAAACGCCAAGCTCGCCAGTGGAAAACGTAAGCCACCAGTCCCTGGAAGAGTTGCCCAAGGACACAGCAGAGCCAGAAGCGGAGAGCGCAAAGGCAGCTGAAGTGGAGAGGCCACCAGAGAGAATAACACTGTCCATTGTTCCTCCAACCCGGACCAAGGATGAGGGTAGAAGAAGAGATCGGAGGCATCGCAAGACCAAGAGGGACAGAAGCAGGCGGGCTAGGTCTCGTAAGGACAAGGATCGGCAGGTCTTGGGTAACCTAGATCTCCAGAGTCAGAGCAGGGATACCCCCAAATCTTCAAAACAAGGGTCAGGGGGAGAAAGGAGGAAATCGGAGGGTGGAAGACGGGGAGTAGAAGACCACCATCAGATTTCCTCACCTGCGGCCCCAGCATCTGCACCAACCTCTGCTTCCCACGGTACAGCATCCTCCGACTTGTTGAAGATGAGACCCTTCATGGAAGGACCGCCCAAGGAGCTTAAGATTCGGCTGATCAAGGTAGAAAGCGGAGACCGGGAGACGTTTATCGCTTCGGAGGTGGAAGAGAAGAGACTGCAGGCCAGCGAGCTGACGGTCAACCATACAGCGGCAGAGATTATCAAAGCTACCAAGTAAGTTTTCAGTTTATCTGTTATTAAAAGGAAGCGGCGCACTGGTGGACTGTTGCTGGACTGTTCACAAATAAAGCCATAAATAAATGACATTGTTTAAAGGAGGCCTGTCACTTTTCAGTTTAAAGTATATCCAAAGTCAAAATATTAATGTTGGCTAGAGCAGGGAAGGGAAGTTTGTGCCATCTGTGCCACGTTGGAGACATTCTCTTTCACTTCCTAACCTCCTAGATACAACAGGAAGTGAGTGGAAACCTCTTAGACCGAAGCAAGTGTCCCCATTCAAAGGTTACCCCTTCTTTTCCCGTTCTGTGACGGCTCTAAATTTGTGGAGACAGTGGTTACCACTAGTGGACAGCAACAAAAACCTAATAGGGGGTCATCTTTGTGTGTTCCAGCTCCTCGTGTTGCATTCACCATCATCATCTAAAATAAATAAAAACCCGGCATGGATGGTGGAAGCCCCTCATAATATGCACAGCAGGTGTGCAGACCCGGGAACTCAGTACAGAGATCTCACCAGTAGAGACCCCAAGAAATCAGTCGCTCGGGCTTGACTCTCCAGCATCTACCAAACGGAAATATTAGTTTTGACTGGCCCTTTAATGTGCATTGTGTGTACCATATAATGGGTGTCCCTTTCAAGCTGAACTCTAGGCAGATGTGAAAGGATAGTTCTGTGTTTCTTTACTACACCATTAAGGGTTTTTATTTTAATGCAAACAGTGCAAGTACTTGAATGTGACCTAGTGTCAGCCTCTTGCAGTCAATGTACAGCAGGGTTTAGGCTGGGAGAAGGAGCGGCTCAAGGAGCCAATCTATTCATATGCTAACAGGAGAAATAAGCAGAGTGACAAAAGGATGAGCTCATCAGTTTGCTGCTGCTTCTTTCTTGTCCATTCCCAGGCTGGGGGAGGACCCATGACAGCCGGGGCTTACAGGAAGTAGGTTTGATGATGCTGGCTATCATTCAGCCACAAAGACTGAGGACATCTAGTGGCAGAAAAGAAGCACTGTGATTGGAACTCTGCTTTAAGCAGAAAGTGGAGCTTCTATATGTATTAACACAAATCAATAAGGATATTTATATTAGGCTGACCACTCGCACATGGCTTCCTAGTGTGATTGTAAACTCCCTATATGCTATGGAGAGGGACTGTCTTGCTGGTCATCTGTTTCTGTGTGATCTGGTGCTGCAGCTATGCTTTGGCTTTGCTGTCTAATGCTAATATCTCTTGATGTCCCTTTCTAATTCCTTAGGAATATGGTGCTGAAAGGAAAATACAAAGAGTCCTACGTCCTTCCTTCCATGTCTGTGAAACCACCAATAGGACCAGAGCGCAACCTGCCCCGTGAAAAACTCAACCCACCTACACCCAGTATCTATGTAAGTAAATTACCAGTATCTTTGTATGTCCTCCTCCTGCAGGGTGATACAGACAGAAGGGAACTATGAGTCTGTCCTCCTCCTGCAGGGTGATACAGACAGAAGGGAGCTATGAGTCTGTCCTCCTCCTGCAGGGTGACACAGACAGAAGGGGGCTATGAGTCTGTCCTCCTCCTGCAGTGTGACACAGACAGAAGGGAGCTATGAGTCTGTCCTCCTCCTGCAGGGTGATACAGACAGAAGGGGGCTATGAGTCTGTCCTCCTCCTGCAGGGTGATACAGACAGAAGGGGGCTATGAGTCTGCTCCTCCTGCAGGGTGATACAGACAGAAGGGAGCTATGAGTCTGTCCTCCTCCTGCAGGGTGATACAGACAGAAGGGGGCTATGAGTCTGTCCTCCTCCTGCAGGGTGATACATAGAAGGGAGCTATGAGTCTGTCCTCCTCCTGCAGGGTGATACATAGAAGGGAGCTATGAGTATGTCCTCCTCCTGCAGGGTGACACAGACAGAAGGGAGCTATGAGTCTGTCCTCCTCCTCCTGCAGGGTGACACAGACAGAAGGGGGCTATTAGTCTGTCCTTTAGGGTGACACACAAAAGGGTTCCTTAAGTTTTTTTTGGGTAATTTTCCATATTTTTTTTCTTCTAGTTGGAGAGTAAGAGAGATGCATTTTCTCCTGTGTTGCTTCAATTCTGCACTGACCCCAAGAACCCAATCACCGTGATTCGAGGTCTGGCTGGATCACTACGACTAAGTGAGTTGCCGCGACTGTAGAAAGCTTCACAGTTTCCATATGACTGCTTTAAGTACTTTTTAACTTCCCGCACAAGTGATATATAAAAATTTTGGAATCTCTGCTTTTCTTGCACCTGGTCATATGACCAATGCCATCATCTAAAGTCTCACCCTGATCTCTTTGTCTTTGACAGATCTGGGCCTCTTCTCCACCAAGACCCTAGTGGACGCTAATTCAGAACACACCGTAGAGGTCCGTACTCAGGTGCAGCAGCCGTCTGATGAGAACTGGGACCCCTCTGGGTCCCGCCAAATCTGGCACTGCGAGAGCAGCCGCTCACATACCACCATTGCCAAGTACGCTCAGTACCAGGCTTCATCCTTCCAGGAGTCCTTGCAGGTAGGCAGATGACCATTGTTTACCAAGTACTTTCAGCTTTCACCTAATGGATTTTTAAAGGGGGATGTCTACTTTCACAAGTGTGCTGCCCACTGATGTTCCTTCCCCATTACTAAGAGTTCATTCATAAATGAAATGGTGCCTGCTCTCTGTTAATCAGTGCTGGCTATGACTGTGATTGGTTTGGCATGGTCACCCCTGATTAGGGGGCGGAGGTAATTTTTATGTTGCTTTCAGAATTTCTTATGAGGGGGGTGCTTTTCACTCACCTCATAGTTCTAGCCAACCTGTGACAATGAGACTGTCACAGGTCGGCTCAGTAGATCGGGAGGTGAGCGAATACATACCGGCGTTCGCTCACCTCTCGATCCTGTCACGGCTCTCTGCCGTGACAGGGGAGGGGAGGGGCTGGATTCCCCCCCTCCCTGCTCCGATCCGCCAGCGCTGACTGGTGGAACGGATGGGGGAGGGGGCGGGTACAGCTGGCTCTGCCTCTAGATAGGCAGAGCCAGCTGTCACTCACGCAGCTGGGCTGATCTCGACATCGATGTCAGGATCCGCTCCGGCTGCGGCGTCTCAGTATATAATGAGCTGTAGCTCGCGGTATACTGAGCTTAGGGTGACGGGAGGATGCTAGTTTGTGTCCTCCTGTTACCCTAAGGCCCCATTCACACTGAGCGACATGAAAATCGCGCTATTTTCCGCGCTATTTTATATGAGCGATATTGAGCGACTGTATGCAATCAGGAGCAACATCGCTCGAAAAAAGGGTCATGTAGGAGCGACAAGCTACAGCGACGAGCTACAAGCGATATTGAGCGACGAGATGTGAACAGCTCCATTGAAATGGATTGGAGAAGCTACATAGAGCGATATCGTGTGGAAATATGAGCGATATCGCTGCAAAAATCGTGCAGTAAATCGCTCAGTGTGAATGGTGCATTAGGAGAACTATGGGGAAAAGCCCTGACCCCATAGTTCTCCTTTAACCTCACTAGAGCCCCACTGTGGCTGGTTGACATGCAGTCCAAACCTAAGTCAAGGTAAATGCAAATTTACGCAGGTAGCAGAATACAGCCACGTACAGCATTACTATGGTCGGCTATACGCAGAAGCTGTGTATCCCATCCCAACAACTTTACGTTGAAAGCCAAAATGCCCCCTTATAGAGACTTCCCCAGGAATGTAAGAAAGTCAGTAGGGGGACTTAACCATAAATGTCTGATTCCCAACTAAAAGCAAGTTGCCCGGTACCCAACACTAAAACGTCAGCTCCCTGGAAAGCGAATCTTCAGTTCTGTCATTCCTAAAAACTTCAAAGAGCCCAAGGTCCTACGTTGCTATGCGGGGCTGTTTATTTCCGTCGCTAGAATACCCCTTGCCTGCACTGCACTCTCTATAGGGTTGCTCTCCAGGTGATGGAGATAAACATGGCCAGAAGTGTGAGGGGGAAGGAACAGTGTATTTAGGAACAGCTACAGGATGTGTACAAGACAATAAAGGAAAGTCATCTGGGGTTGAGCAATTGGGAGGGGGGGGGGCCCCTTTAAGGTGCCTCGGGTCAGGACTCCGCATTCCAATGGGGTTTTGTCATGTCTGTATACACCCGCTGGCGTTTTCCTCCTTCGTGTTTTGTACTTCCCGATTTTCCTTCCTGCTTTTATGTCGGCTCTTCCGCCTCACACGCCACCTTGTCCTCTTGGCTCTCCCCGTGACATCCGCTTTCTCTGGAGTCTGATGTTTGTCTCCATTTTTCTACCTTCTGTAGGAGGATAAAGACAGCGATGAGGAATCTAATGAGCCGGACAGCACCACAGGAAGCCCACCTCCCAGGTAAGTGAGCCTCTGGGAGGGGATGATGGAATTTCTTTTCCTTGACTGGGCTTGTTTTATGACCCTGGAAAACAAAGCAGAAGAGGACGGCCATTTCAGGGTGGAAACTGGGCAGTTCCGGGTTGCTATAGTGATTTCTTGTAGCACCGGGGTCTCCCACGTTAAGTGTCATGTTCACAAAGCATTAGGCAGATGGTGTGTCGGTGAACAATAGCAGATTATAGTCTTTGTTTGCAATTTTTGCACTCAAAATTCTATTTTCTTATATTCTAATATAATATAACTTATAACTCTGAATGCAAGAATTGATTAACTGGTGCACATACAAAACATGTTCAGCCACGGGTCATGTACCTTCAGACCTCAGATCAGCCACGAGGTGTATATACTGTAGACCTCAGATCACCTCAATGCATGCACCTTTAGACCTCAGATCAACCTCAATGCATGCACCTTTAGACCTCAGATCAACCTCAATGCATGCACCTTCAGACCTCAGATCAACCTCAATGCATGCACCTTCAGACCTCAGATCATCCCCCAATGCATGCACCTTCAGACCTCAGATCATCCCCCAATGCATGCACCTTCAGACCTCAGATCAGCCCCAATGCATGCACCTTCAGACCTCAGATCAGCTCCAATGCATGCACCTTCAGACCTCAGATCAGCCCTGATGTATGTACTATAGACCTCAGATCAACCTCAATGCATGCACCTTCAGACCTCAGATCAACCTCAATGCATGCACCTTTAGACCTCAGATCATCCCCAATGCATGCACCTTCAGACCTCAGATCATCCCCAATGCATGCACCTTCAGACCTCAGATCAACCTCAATGCATGCACCTTCAGACCTCAGATCATCCCCAATGCATGCACCTTCAGACCTCAGATCAGCCCTGATGTATGTACTATAGACCTCAGATCAGCCCCAATGCATGCACTTCAGACCTCAGATCAGCCAAAATTGCATGCACATTCAGACCTCCGATCAGCCCCAATACATGCACTTCAGACCTCAGATCATTCTCAATGCATGCACCTTCAGACCTCAGATCATCCTCCATGCATACACCTTCAGATCTTCCAGATCAGCCCTGATGTATGTACTATGGACCTCAGATCAACCCCAGTACATATAATACAAAGATGCATGTGTTCATTGTTGTTATTTACATGTACAATGTATCATTTATCTTGTTAAATGTGCACCAAAGTTCTACCTCCTCCATTGTGTGATTGGCAGGTAAATGCTAATGTGTGTTTTTTTTTTTTTTCCTTTCTCAGCACAAACCCAGAGCAAAAAACCCCCCAGATCATTAAATTTGGCACCAACATTGACCTCTCCGACCCCAAAAGGTGAGTGTGACTGCAGCATACATTGACATTGCCTGAATGCCCACCGCCTGCATTCGTTGAAGTCATATGCTTAATATCCCACCAATCTCTGCTGTAATCTGTACATCTGTACATCACACCGGTGTCCATGCCCTTCGTCCTTGCCGGTTCCTTTGACTAAGATTGACCATCGCCACACTGGAGACTCCCAATCGGAGTTCTCAATCTTTTGTAAGCCCACTTATATATCTCTCCCCTCCCAAACATGAGCTGACCGTGAAGGCACTCCTACTGAAAGTCTTTCCAGCCAAAGTGCTAGAGCTCATTGTAAAGACTGATGTCTGCTAACTGCACTGGCTAAGATCTAAGTGAAAGAAGGTCATTGTACTCATCTGGTTAATCCCGAGCATGACTCGGGCTAGGAATTCCAACATTACTCTAGGAAACTATTTTAACATAGTTCCCCCGAGCCTGAGTAGTGCTGAAGCGCTGCGGGGATCTATTAGACCCTTGATGTCTCCATAAAGAGGACCTGTCACATAAAATGTACTACTGCATAGAGGATTGTCAGCCCCCTTTGTTATGGCAAATAAAATGGAAGATAAGGCCCCTCTTACATTGGCGGTCTGTGGGGAGAAGGCCTTTCTTACATTGGCGGTCTGTGGGGAGAAGGCCGCTCTTACATTGGTGGTCAGTGGGGAGAAGGCCTCTCTTACATTGGTGATCAGTGGGGAGAAAGCCCCTCTTACATTGGTGGTCAGTAGGGAGAAGGCCGCTCTTACATTGGTGGTCTGTGGGGAGAAGACCCCCTCTCACATTGGTGATCAGTGGGGAGAAGGCCTCTTTTACATTGGTGATCTGTGGGGAGAAGGCCTCTTTTACATTGGTGATCAGTGGGGAGAAGGCCGCTCTTACATTGGTGATCAGTGGGGAGAAGGCCCCTCTTACATTGGTGGTCAGTGGGGAGAAGGCCGCTCTTACATTGGTGGTCAGTGGGGAGCAGGCCCCTCTCACATTGGTGGTCAGTGGGGAGAATGTCCACCTTACAGATCACTAAAAAGATGATTGGTGTCAGCGGTTACATATGTGAGAGGCAGGAATCTTGGGGGTTCTGCGGAGCTCTGGTTTAGGATGACACGATGTCTGTCTTATTGCTGTCCAGGTGGAAGCCCCAGTTACAGGAGCTGCTGAAGTTGCCTTCCTTTATGCGGGTTTCATCCAATGCAAATATGTTGAGCCACGTGGGCCACACCATCCTGGGCATGAACACGGTGCAGCTGTACATGAAAGTCCCCGGCAGTCGTACACCAGGTAACATTTGTGTTTTATGTCCTCTCTGTCTTTAGTTAAGGGCCGATCTCGCTCTCTCGTCACTTCTTTTTCCTGTCATGTTGTCTCTCCTTCTCTTGTCCAAGCTGACAGCAGCAGTCCGTCTGGCGTCCCCTCTTCCTCTCTCTGTCCTCTCTCTCCCCCTCTCCTGGATTGTTCTTCCTCGCTCTCTGTCCTTGCTCTCTCGGCCTCTTGCCATTGCATCAGATTCCGAGTCCCCCGTCATGACTTTATTCACACGGAAGATTACAACAAAAGCACAAAGTGTCCGTTAGCCGTGACGTGTGGAATGCACTCTGATCAAGGACGAGGCAGAGTTCACAAGTTGTTAACGCTGAGGTTTATACTGCATATATTTTGCCCTTCCTGAGTCTACCCCCATCTACCATCAAAATGACTTAAAGGAGAACTATGGGGTTAAGGCTTTTCCCCATAGTTCTCCTTAGGGTAACGGGAGGACACAAACTAGCGTCCTCCCGTCGCCCTAGGCTCAGTATACCGCGAGCTACAGCTCATTATATACTGAGACGCTGAAGCGGATCCTGACAATTCTGTCTGGATCCGCCCAGCTGCGTGACTGACAGCTGGCTCTGCCTATCTAGAGGCAGAGCCAGCTGTACCCGCCCCCTCCCTCGTCCGTTCCGCCAGTCAGCGCTGGCGGATTGGAGCCGGGAGGGGAAAATCCAGCCCCTCCCCTGTCACGGCAGAGAGCCGTGACAGATCGAGAGATGAGCGAACGCCGGTATATGTTCGCTCACCTCACGATCTACTGAGCCGACCTGTGACAGTCTCATTGTCACAGGTCGGCTAGAACTATGAGGTGAGTGAAAACCACTCATCTCATAGTTCTCCTTTAATACATTGATGTCAATTTAAAGGCGTGGGCTTTCCTAGGTAAGCTGCATTTGCATACAGACCACCTTAGGTAACACCCACATGTGATGCTGAGCTTCCATTATTGATCTGAAATCCAATGAATGGAAGGGGCAGGGACAGTCAAGCTGGGGAAGAAAGGGCGAGATGATGCTGGATATCCTCCAGCCAGGAAATGAGCCTGACGGTAAGGTTGGAGTTTATATTTAAAGCACAGGGAACACAAATGATCATCAGGGGTTTCTATTTTTCCATCCAGTGAGTATATGTAGAGAGAAGATCCTCCACCTCCTCCTTTGGTCCTCCTCCTCCGTTCTGTGATATGGTGTTTTCTCTTTTTTTTTAATTTTATTATTGTCACTTGTTAACAATTTTCCATTCTGAACCTTCTTCAGGTCACCAGGAGAACAATAACTTCTGCTCGGTGAATATAAACATCGGCCCCGGGGACTGCGAGTGGTTCGCCGTCCATGAGAATTACTGGGAGCATATCAGCACCTTCTGTGACAGGTGAGAGGTGCTGCACTACTGCTTTGCGCCAGCAGAGGCCGCCACTGCCCAACGCGTCTTAATGTTACCCACCCGGCATTGCGGCGATTTAACATTGTCCCTTTTCAGGCACAACGTGGATTACCTGACCGGGTCATGGTGGCCAGTCCTGGAGGACCTCTACCGAGCGGACATCCCCGTCTATCGGTTCGTGCAGCGCCCCGGAGACTTGGTCTGGATCAACGCCGGAACCGTGCACTGGGTGCAGGCCATAGGGTGGTGCAACAACATAGCGTGGAACGTGGGGCCCCTAACACGTGAGTTACACCGCTTATCCCCCTTCATAGGCATCTGGAGGTGTAAAGATCAGTGCCCTAATAAAGATCTGAAGGATAAACTTGATGGTCAAGAAACTAGTATTTTAAGGTCAACATTGGCACTTTCCATACTTTCTTACTGCAGGTTACCTTTAAATCTTGGATTGTAGAGATCTTCCTCACTCCCTGTCCCTGTGACACCTGTATAAGAAATTGAGGGTTCTGTTTGGGGACAGGAAGGCGTGGAGAGTAATAGAAACGCAGCAAGAGGTCCTGAAGTCCTAACCCTTCAGTATTCCCATCAGTTACTGGTTTTTCTCCCATTTCTTGATGGGAAATGATGGGAAACCTCCCCAGTGGGGACACAGGCAGTGAAAAAAAACTGGACACAGGATCTGACCCTTCTCCACTACATCAGAACTTTTTGCTGGAGTTGGTCATGTTTCTTGGGAAGACCCACCAGTGGATTTTCTGGCGTAGGCCAAAATAGGCCGTGCGGTAAAAAGTTGTTCTCCAAATGTTTATTATGGGGACACTGACTTCAAGGAGGATGGACACTAAGGGTATAAAGCAGAAGGGTATGCGCGTCCCCTTGTATGCCCCACTATATGGGCTCGATCACCCCTATGGCCAAACCCATATTGTGAACGAAACTCATCAGTGGTTTAGTCATGTCTGGCAGGGACAACAATGTCTGATTTGACCTTGTCTGGTGTCAATAAAGCTGGTTGTGATTCAAGCAATAAAGCACAGCAGAATTTTTACATGTCTGCAAGTGGGGAGAAGGCCCGATCGTGGAAGGTTGCGCACCATTGGCCAGTTGGTTCCTAGAGAGGTGCAGTTTGCGTTTTCTGCCTTCTTCACTGGCTCATTGTGTCTCCTGTCCTCCTGTGTCCGCCATAGTGTGTTCTAACCCGCTGATTTCCTGTCTGATCTCCTTGCAGCGTATCAGTACCAACTGGCCCTGGAGCGCTTCGAGTGGAACGAAGTGAAGAACGTGAAGTCCATCGTACCCATGATCCACGTCTCCTGGAACGTATCGCGAACTGTGAAGATCACAGACCCGGACCTGTACCGCATGATTAAGTGAGAGCCCGGTCTTTGGTTTTATTTCTTATCTCTGACGTCTGATTTTCATTGTTTTGTTGTTTTTTCTCATTTTATCTGAAGCTTTGTTGTCTTTTACTTTTTCCTCTTGACTCTGGCCTCCATCTTTTCCTGACCCATCTCCACTCCTTTTAACATTAGTCTGTAGTTTACCCATGCAGAGCAAAGTGACAGATTCAGTTTAATGGCGGGACTCCACAGAAGCCCCAACTTATCCTTTTGCTTCCTTTAAGCATGGTCTCACCTTTTGTCGGTTTACATGGAAGTCTTTTCTCACTTTTCTTTCCTCTCCTTCTTGTGTGTGTTCATTACACCATCTTCACTGCCTCTTAGAAATCATTCCTCTGTTTTCATGGTCTCCTATCTCATTGACTGCTGTCCTGCCAGCATAGTGCCAGATTGCTCCTTTACCCCCCCTCCATCCCTGATCTGCTTTTCTTCTAATGCCTCGTCCCTTCCTCGTCCTCCATTTTTTTTTTTTTACCTTTCATTGTGATTTCTAGAAATGAGCATAACACTCACGGCACAGCTGTAATGTGCTTCTACAGTGGAAACATCTAAACTAATACATTTGGAGGGGTACCCATATACTTTTGGCCATATATGTAGGTGGGATGGTTAGGTCTCCATATACTGTTGGCCATATATGTAGGTGGGATGGTCAGGTCTCCATATTCTTGTGGCCATATAGGTAGGTGCGATGGTCAGGTCCCCATGTACTTTTGGCCTTATAGGTATGTGCGATGGTTAGATCTCTGCATACTTTTGGCCATATAGGTCGGTGTGATGGTCAGGTCTGCACATACTTTTAGCCATATAGTGTAGGTGTGATGGTCAGGTCTCCGCATACTTTTGGCCATATAGGTCGGTGTGATGGTTAGGTCTCTGCATACTTGTGGCCATATATGTAGGTGCGATGGTCAGGTTTCTGCATACTTGTGGCCATATAGGAAGGTGCGATGGTCAGGTTTCTGCATACCTTTGGCCATATAGATATGTGCGATGGTCAGGTCTGCACATACTTTTAGCCATGTAGTGTAGGCGTGATGATCAGGTCTCCACATGCTTTTGGCCATGTAGTGTAGGCGTGATGATCAGGTGCACACATAGTTTTGGCAATATAGTGTAGTTCTTATGATCAAATATCCACCTACTTTTGGCCAAATAGTGTATATAGGCCTTACAAGTGCTTCCAAGCAATTTCAATGTCCAGAAACATCACATTCTGATACAATGCTCACTTTTAAAAGTACTCAATAATACCAAAGGTAGTACTTTCTAGCACTGATCCTGTGAAGGAACAAGCAAAGCATTCGTGTGTGTATATATATATATGTAGGTGGGATGGTTAGGTCTCCATATACTGTTGGCCATATATGTAGGTGGGATGGCCATCGATCCTGTCACGGACTGGCGGAACGGGAGGGGGCAGGTACAGCTGGCTCTGCCTCTAGATAGGCTCAGCCAGCTGTCAGTCACGCAGCTGGGGGGATCCCGGCACAATTGTCGGGATCCGCTTCAGCTGCGGCATCTCAGTATATAGTGAGCTACAGCTCGCGGTATACTGAGCCTAGGGTGACGGGAGGATGCTAGTTTGTGTCCTCCCGTTAGTGTCCTCACGTTACCCTAAGGAGAACTATGGGGAAAAGCCTTAATCCCATAGGTTTCCTTTTAAGCCTCCTGGCTCTTGTAGCGTCATCATTCTATCTTGCAGCTGTAGACTCTCCCACGAGTTTCTATTTGTGGCTCTGACACATTTGAGGTCACCTCCTCTTCTGTCATTTCTTTATTTACGTTCTTCTCTGACCTCCGCTTCTCCTGCTCTGCGCTCCTATTTCATCTCATCTCCGCTCCTCAGCCTCATCTCTGGTCTCCCCTTCTATCACTTCTCTTCCCCGTTCTGGCCTCCTCTGGTTTTTGCTCGCGTTCCTTCCTCTGTTTGGTGTTTTTCAGCATTTGCTCGATTCATAAACATGTTTCCTTTTGGGAACCTTGGAACTTCATATATGGATCAATGTGCCATTGTGTGTCTGGGGATATAAGGTCTGCATCAAAAAAATCTGAAAATGAGCAGACCAGGGAGGGGAGAGTCCACACGTTCATGTTGTTGTCTATACCCCCATCTCTGTTCTCTTCTCGTCCAGTCTCCTCTTCCACTTGTATTCACCCCCTCCTCTTGCGGTCTCATTTTGCAGGTACTGCCTCTTACAGTCCATAAAGCGGTGCCAGGTACAGCGAGACAGCCTGATTCGCAGCGGGAAGAAGTTGGCCTATCAGGCGAGAGTAAAAGATGAACCGGCTTATTACTGCAACGAGTGTGACGTGAGTACCGGTCTACGACTGTGATTTGGAAGGGGCGGGGTTATCCTCCCGCCATTTGTTTCTGATGGTTGTACCACTTCTCTGTCTGACAGGTGGAGGTCTTCAACATCCTGTTTGTCACCAGTGAGAGCGGGGGGAAAAACACCTACCTGGTCCACTGCGAAAGCTGCGCCCGTCAGGTCAACAACAACATGAGTTCAGTGGTCATCTTAGAGCAGTACAAAATGGAGGAACTTATGCAAATGTATGACAACTTTCACCTGGTAAGAATCTGAGGGGGCAGAAAGTGGAAAAGAACCAAAGAATGAATGTACCTGTCAATCTCTGCTTTTATTGTATATGTATAGACATTGCACAGTATCATGTCTCCTTCTGTATGCTGGGTGTCATTCTCAGTATCTCTTATACTGTATGTATGGACTCACAGTACCACTTCTCTTGTCCTGTATGTCGGGTGTCATTATTATTATTATTATTGTTATTATTATTATTATTATTATTATTATTTCAGGTATTTATATAGTGCCGACAGTTTACGCAGCACTTTACATAGTTGCACATTCATATCAGCCCCTACCCTCAAGGAGCTTACAATCTAAGGTCCCTATCTCGCATGCATACATACAGGGCCAATTTAGACAGGAGCCAATTAACCTACCAGCATGTCTTTGGAATTGTAAGTATCTATTCTTATTCCGCACTTATGGACACTGCACAGTACCACTTCTCTTGATCTGTATGCTGGACATCATAGGATTTTTTAACTCTTGATAAAGTTATTTTCTAGGAGTCTATTGAGGGACACCGGAAGTCATATACTGTTGGCTTATACTGCCGCCTAAAGGAGGACTGGATGCTGGCAAACAAAATTCTGGATGCCAGCCCAGGATACACCCTCCTATACCCAGCATGCCTCAGTTTTAGCAGCCAATACCAGAGCATGATCATAGACACAGAAGGGTGGGATTTAGCTGAAACACATACAGGGGTGTCGCTGCCAACTTCAGGACTGCCGCAGAGAAGACAACAGTATAACTAATGAAATGGAAAACCTTCGCTCATTGGCTGACTGGAGAGACTTCCAGGATTTACATTATCTGGCTGGAATCTACCAACACATGTTGATTAGTTGAAAAAAGATCTCAAGATTACTGCAAAAAACATAGGGAAAGGAAGGTCCATTCTCTTCATGGAGACTGTGGAGAATGAGTGAAACTGAGCAGGTATGGTGTAGGAGGGGACTAGCCTCCAGTGTCTAGTGTCCACTTCTCCTGTAGGCAGCAGTATAACCAAAGGTTACTTTCTATCAAGATGTGTCCTTCAATGGACTTCAAGAATAGGATTTTATGGTGTGTACAAAAATCCTATTTCCAAAAACTCACAGCAGCCAACACAGAGAATGATCTTCTCCCCAAGTACTGGGATCGGATGTAGGTACTGAAAACCATGTCTGGGTAAGGAAGACATGAGCTACCTTAGTCTAGAGAAGACTCCATTTCTCAACCACCCTGCCCCAGGTTGTAAGAGGCGGGGGTGCATGGCTTGTAGGCCTGCCAAATCAGACATTCACCTCATTATGGTGAGGACTACCCAGAAATGATTCAGAATAACTCCAAGGCATTAAGAAGGGATCCCTGTACCCACTTAGAGAGCCAAGGATTGGACTCCAGGAGTCGAGAAGAATAATAGAGCAGGTACACGGGAGCTTTCTGAACAAGGGAATAGCAGGCAAATCTCCTCCCGATAAAGCCAGGAGGAAAAACGGATCTAATAGAGGTTCAACTTCCACCCAACTGAAGGGATACGGCTGCCTTGTCCTGGAAATCCACATTGTACCCCAGGGGACAAATGTTCTCAAATAATACAGTCTCTCAAAAGGTGGGAACATTCTCAAATAATACAGTCTCTCAAAAGGTGGGAACATTCTCAAATAATACAGTCTCTCAAAAGGTGGGAACAGAAGTCCTTACCGGCTCCACGATTGGAGAACTGATTTAATCAGTCCAGGAACTACCTGATCCCTGGAACAGAGGGTAGGACTGAGGTAGTCTGAGAAGAGGCGTAAGAGAGGGGGATCCCCCTGGACATCTGACTCTCCTGCAATAGATGAGAGATGGGGAAACTCCCTGGTCAGTGGATGGGGACATGAGCAAACATGCCGAGGACCCTTCTTCTGAAGGACCATACTGGTAAAACCATCTGCAGGTGGTGATTCCAGGATGAGATTTAGCCAAATCTTGGAAGCACATATCCCGTTTAAGAGTTGTTGTCTACTAAGGCCTGTAGCAACTGTTCTTTCCATAATAGGTCCTCCTGCATGTCCCACAATGGAGATTACTTGAAAAGGCACTAGAACAGATACTGGAGCCAATCCCCTGGAATGGTATGGAAAGACCACATGAGCGAGATCCTTGGTAGAGCTGTAAACAGCCATCGTTGGTTTCATTTGACTGTGCAGGTCAGAGAGTTCCTATGGGAAGAGACAGAAAGGTAAAATGGATATCAAGCACCACTGAAGGCCATACCTGTCCCAAGGGAAACTATTTGATTGGACTCCAGGAGTCGAGAAGAATAATAGAGCAGGTACACGGGAGCTTTCTGAACAAGGGAATAGCAGGCAAATCTCCTCCCGATAAAGCCAGGAGGAAAAACGGATCTAATAGAGGTTCAACTTCCACCCAACTGAAGGGATACGGCTGCCTTGTCCTGGAAATCCACATTGTACCCCAGGGGACAAATGTTCTCAAATAATACAGTCTCTCAAAAGGTGGGAACATTCTCAAATAATACAGTCTCTCAAAAGGTGGGAACATTCTCAAATAATACAGTCTCTCAAAAGGTGGGAACAGAAGTCCTTACCGGCTCCACGATTGGAGAACTGATTTAATCAGTCCAGGAACTACCTGATCCCTGGAACAGAGGGTAGGACTGAGGTAGTCTGAGAAGAGGCGTAAGAGAGGGGGATCCCCCTGGACATCTGACTCTCCTGCAATAGATGAGAGATGGGGAAACTCCCTGGTCAGTGGATGGGGACATGAGCAAACATGCCGAGGACCCTTCTTCTGAAGGACCATACTGGTAAAACCATCTGCAGGTGGTGATTCCAGGATGAGATTTAGCCAAATCTTGGAAGCACATATCCCGTTTAAGAGTTGTTGTCTACTAAGGCCTGTAGCAACTGTTCTTTCCATAATAGGTCCTCCTGCATGTCCCACAATGGAGATTACTTGAAAAGGCACTAGAACAGATACTGGAGCCAATCCCCTGGAATGGTATGGAAAGACCACATGAGCGAGATCCTTGGTAGAGCTGTAAACAGCCATCGTTGGTTTCATTTGACTGTGCAGGTCAGAGAGTTCCTATGGGAAGAGACAGAAAGGTAAAATGGATATCAAGCACCACTGAAGGCCATACCTGTCCCAAGGGAAACTATTAGGGGGGCGAGGAGAGGAGTCAGAATGGGACACAGCTTCTGAGGCCGAGCTGGCACAACAGTTAGAACCTCGAGGTACAAGAGACCATATTAGATAGGTAGGTAGGCTTAGATAGGTGAACGCTCCTAGATCCAGTGATACCCTCGATAATAACATGAAGGTTAGGTCTGAGGAGACATCCCTCGAAGAACTGAGGCACAGCGGTGTAGTGGTTAGCACTTCTGCCTTGCAGCACAGTTCAAATCTCGGTCAGGACGCTATCTGCAAGGAGTTTGCATGTTCACCCCGTGCTTGTGTGGGTTTCCTCCAGGTACTCCGGTTTCCTCCCACGCTCCAAAGACATGCTGGAAGGTAAATTTGGCTCCGATCTGAATCAGCCCTGTATGTGTGTGTGATAGGGACCTTAGATTGTAAGCTCCTTGAGGGCAGGGACTGATGTGCAACTATGTGAAGCACTGTGTAAATTGTCGGCGCTATATAAATACCTGTAATAAATAATAATACAAATAAACAAGTAAGGTGCTGCCTGGATACAACATCTTCCTCCCAACACCTTTTACGAGCATGCTCTGTGCATTTGTATGGACAACAGACTCCTACAGGACACAAGCCTAGAGATGCTTCCAGCAGACCATCACAGCACAAGCATCGGGCTCCAGAAATCTGTCCCACATGGAAAGGGTCCGGTGTAGCTGCAGTGTAGAGAACTCTTTAGAGGGATGTAACACATTCTGCCAGAGTCTGACCAATCAAGGTCACAGCTAGAATAGGGTGAAGGGCAGGGCCTGCCAGCGAGAACTAGGTTGGCTGTTGGTCAGTAGAATCCTTGAAAGTAAGAATGTCTTTTACTGGCTTGGTGGTTTGCCTGGTATGACGGGTCACCGGCAAATTCACAGTAGGTACAGACCAATGTTTTACAAGTTTCTTTCCAAACTGGCATAGATTTAGCAAGTTCAGGGCACCTCGGGGTGCTTCCAGTGCCCGTAGAGGAATCCTTCGAAGAGCAGATGTAACGGGAAAGTCTTTTCAGCTGTAGAACCTCTGAAACACCCAAGACTGAAGACATTGGGCTGATCCTCCTTCTGTATAGTAAAGTCTACAGCCTTGGTTCTCAACTGGTGGGTCGCGACCCAATGTTCAGTGGGGTGCCGCGTGCCCTCCACTTTTCTAGGTGAGAGGCTCCTCAGCCTCCCCCTTTTGCAGCACTGTCCGTTCTCGCGCCAAATAGCCATTCAAAATATTCTGCGTGTCAGCTTGAGGTGGGATGGGCAGGTGCCATGAGGAAGCTACATCTACACGTACAGCTCCCTCACGTATCCTGTAGAGGTACCTGGACCGGAGTGATGTCGCATTCTGGCTGCCGCCACCTCTAGGGAGCTGTACGAGCAATACACATATGGAGGGAGCTCCGTCACAGCACAGCAGCCCACACTGGACCCCAGGCTGAGGATCCACTCCAGTTCTCGGAATGTATAGAAACTGGGTGGATCATTTAAATGGCACCCCAAACGCACCTCCTACCCACAGTTCGATCGCCCGCTCCGGAAAGTGCGGTAGCGCAATGCTATGCATTCCATTGCAGTGCGACCTAAAGACCAAGGACAAGTGTGAGTCCTGAGGTTACACAGGTTGAGAACCACTGAGCTACAGCATGAATAAAGGCCAAACAGTCCCTTGTAACTGGGATGATGGCAGAAGACTGTGGTTCCTCAAAAACCCCAAACGACTAATCAGAGAGAAACTAAGGTGACCCTGAATCTAAGTCAGAGATGATCACTGCAATTGGTGGTTCGGCTGCCTCTAAAGCCGCAGGGAGATGCTAAATGGACTTTGCCGGAGAAGGTGCCAGAGAACGTTAGGAGCCTCTGTTGACAGTACCAGTGAGGAATATGGTGAATTTGACGAACAAAGTCTTGTGTGACTGCAGTGAAGGCCTTAGACTATAGGGCACGACACTTGACCTCCGAGGCGGAGCTAAGGAGAACTCCTCTGGGATGGACCCCAAAGCTGTAGAGAAGTAAGATTCCAGATTAAAGATGTCGGAGCCTTCAGAGGGCACATCCCGGGAACCATTATGGAAGTGCGAGTTTGGGTTATCAGTTACAGCAGAACCATCCCCTCTGGGTCTAGATACAGACGTGTTGTGGTCGCATGGCGGTGCTGCAACTATACTCCGGGTACAAGACAATGTCTCAGGTACTCGGCAACCCATAAAGCTGGTAAGTGACTGGAGGTGACCAATGTCATTGTAGACCGGCAGTAGGAATGGACCTTATGTTCCACATGGTTCTTTGCAAAGCAGGCGCAGCAGTGAGGAGATGGTTCCTCAAGGCTAAATGGTGGGAAAGAGATCATGTGTGACGCTCCACCCGGTTATCAATCCCTCAGCGTTAACCCCTTCCACTCTATAAGTGGAGGAAAGCGGGAATGCCAAAGTTGCCCAGTGCAAATAATGAGGAACCTCCTGGTGCTCAGCCCCATCAGCCTACTCCCATGGTGAGCCTTCAGATACAGGACAAGTGCACAGGCAATGCCAACGGCTGTGGACCTGGAAAGCAGATTTGTCTGTTGACTTGTAATCTGTTCTTAGCATTTTGTACCTCATTGGGTCTTACGAAAGAATGCCCCTCCCCTTTAATGCATTGTGTAAGCTAATTTTTTTCAATTTTTGTCCAAAATAATATATTCTTTTTTTTTTCCCTCTCCTTAGACCCCTCCTCCAAGCACACGGTGATCTTCTCCCTTCTCTACTGCTCCTGTGGTCTCTCCCTCCCCCTTTCTCCACCCACCACCGAGCCAGCCAATCAAAACCCTTCCTCCCAGGAACCAGGGAGAAGAGGGGTGGTGCTAATCAACCAGCCAAACAGACGCAAGAACAGAGCGGGAGCGAGCCCAGGAATGAGGGGGTGGGATGGAGAGGAGCCAACTTTTTTTTTCTTCATCTTTTTGACCGAACGGCAGCTCATGTTTTCACACTCTCCAGCCAATCACAAGCCTTGTTTACACAGATCCCGCCCCCTTTGCGGGAGCAGCCAATCAGGATGCAGGATTCTACATGTCTTTGTCGATAGTTTTATTATTATTATTTTCCTTCTTTGTTTCATATTTTTTTTTTTTTGTAATTTTATCATCTTTTTGTTTTTGCTTGTCTATAAACTCGTCGTCTTGCTTCTGTGGTTTGTTTGTTTTTTTATTTGCGCATGTTGTTTTTTTATTCCATTCACAAAATATTTTTTTTGCCCACACTTAACAGTTACTGTGCGTTTTCTACCCCGCCCGCCTCACATGGCTGCATCTCAACTAACGTTCTTGCTATGCCACCCTCTTCCTCAATTTGTCCGCAACCACCCCCTGTTCCTAAAGTACGTCCAAAAGTGTTCTCACGTTCACAACCTAATGATGAATGTTTTTCATAAAGCGTTGAGCCACCCACCGAGTGTTAAATTTTTGAGACATAGAAGTCGTTTTGTGCGCATCTAGACATTATGGCCAGAAGTCTGTAGGCACCTGACCATCTCCCCACCAGTATGTGAACACCACTTTAAATTATTGAGTTCAGGTGTCTCCAAGGTAGTAGTGTTCATGCTACGGCATGCAAAGACATTTTAGGCAATAATGTTCTTTTGGGGAAGCTCCATAATGACATGGTTTGATGAGGTTGTTGTGGAGGAACTTTGAGTGGCCTTTAGGTTGATTGGAATGCCAATTGTGAGCCAGATCTTCTCATCCAACATCAGTACCTGACCTCACAAATGTTCCTTTGGCCAAATGACAAGGTTTGAAGAGGTTGCTTTGGAGGAACTTGAGTGGCCTTTACAAAGCCCTGACCTCAACCTACCAAAGACCTTTAGGATGGTTGGCATGCCAATTGTGAGCCAGGTCTTCTCATCCAACATTAGTACCTGACCTCACACATGTTTCTTTGGCCAAATGACCTGGTTTGATGGGGTTGCTGTAGAGGAACTTGAGAGTGGGCTTAATAGCGCCTTGACCTCAACCTACTGAAGACCTTTACCATGATTGGAATGCCAATTGTGAGCCAGGTCTTCTCATCCAACATCAGAACCTGACCTCACAAATTTTCCTTTGGCCAAATGGACCCTCATCCCCACAGACACACTCTTAAATCTTTTGTGGACCCTTCCCAGAAAAGCGGAGCCTGTTATAGCCTCACCTTGAGGGCCGAATCCATATTGGATTTAAAAAGGGATATCCAGCAAGCCCCTTTAGGTGTGATAGTCAGGTTCCCATGGACTTATGGCCATATTGTTAAGTGATAGAGTCCCAATGATGTATTCTGAATGGAGGTGGGCACGAGGTTAATCTAACGAAGTCATAGAGTGTCAATCTTTGGTGTCCGTTTTGTTGACCTTTAGACACCTCAGAAGCCATTTGAGGTGCACCTAGTGATGCCAACGCACTGAAATCCATTAAGCCGAGCATGCATTCATAGAGACAACTGTTGAGAACTTCACAGAAACACGGTGGCAGCCATGTTGCATGCAAACATTTTATAAAAGTGCATCCGTCCCCTATTTTGTCAGCCATAGCCTTTCTGTGCTCATTCTCTTTTGAACATTGAGTCATAGAGGGGACGGATCGGGAGGCTAGCCGTATCGCATAGAGAGGACGGATCGGGAGGGCAGCCGTACCTCATAGGGAGGACGGATCGGGAGGATAGCCGTACCGCATAGAGAGGACGGATCAGGAGGGCAGCCGTAACGCATAGAGAGGACGGATCGGGAGGATAGCCGTACCGCATAGAGAGGACGGATCAACGTCTGTGTAGTGGTCAGTTATGGGGCACTTTCCGCACCTCTGACCGCCAAAAACACGCAAATTGTACGAAATGAAACACAGCAGCCACCTGTTCAATCAGCCAGATCCCTGTATATAAATATATTTATATAGCGCGATGCCGTATAACAAAATATATACAAAGGTTGTATTACAGATGTCGTTTAGCCCAACATGTATTCCCATCGCTCAGCCCGCTCGTCGTCGTAGCGAGAAGTTGTAAATACGTGAACGGGGCGGACTTGTATAAATAACAATGTTTATTTTTATTAATAAATAGTGGGGAAAAAATTAAATCTAGTAGGTAAAAAAAAAAAAATTGTACATAGCGGATAGTTGTATTAATCGCAGGGGGG
>NW_017307158.1:1115009-1120126 GCF_000935625.1 Nanorana parkeri | reverse complement strand
GGGGGGGGGAGGGGACAAAGGATTTGCCCGATTTTTTTTATATCCGGGATCGTCGGGCGAGGCGTTTTCTTGCTGTGTGCTGTAAATAAAAGATGGACGACGTTGTATAGACCAAAAATAAAAAAACAAATGGCATCGCCTGACTCCGTGTTACCCATCATCCTCTTCCTGTTGCTCTCGTTGTATGTGGCAGATTTATGGTTGTTGTATTTTTTTATTTGCTTTGCCTAGATACTCTTCGTTGATGTCTGAAACACATTTTTGGGGGCACCGACGCCGGCCCAAAAGACAGTTTGGCCGCCGTGATGAAGGGTTGACCCCGGTATTGGACCCTGTGGGTGATGCGCACTAACCAATATCTAAAAAAAAAAAGGTAGCCTGGAAAAAGGCCCATGCTGCAAAATAGTGTAAACTTTCATCACCATGGTTACCATGATCCTTTCACCGAGCGTTTCACACCACAGAGCCATCCCGAGGTTGTTTTAAATCACTTGTTTTGGCTTTATCTGTAAAAAAAAAAAATACATCAAATGGACGATTCGCTGGTCAGCCGACTAGTTTTCTCAATTCAGAATGGACCATTGGTGACCAAGGTGTGTCGTTGTGTATTGCATTAGGTCACACAATGAGTTTCTCTACAACTGTCAGATGTGTACCCATACAATGATAGTTAGACCCGAGTCAAGGAAAAGAGGAGGAGGAGGCCGTCTTGCTGGGAATGAAGATATAAAACAATAAGCACCTGATCAAAAGGTCCATGGACCGTTCTGAATCGAGAAAGCTAGTCGGGTGACCAGTGAAACGTCTTCAAGAAAATACAGCAAGTCCATTTGCTTCTGATTTTTTTTTTTTTTTTTTCTTACATATATACCATGACCTGGATGATTGAGAACCTTCACAGACAGTACAATATATGAATTCTTGTCAGCAAGACTACTTGACCACATTTCCCCGCTCAGCAGGGGGCAGGTTGGCTCGTAATGGCCATCAACAACCTACTTTTTCCCCTCATAAAAGCTGTGCTTCCTCTGATGTGCTGTACACTGATCAGTAAATACTCCCTCTATGGTCTTGTGTGCATCAGTCCTACACGAGGACTTGTTGATAACTTTATTGACAATGAACAGATAAAAGTTTCATTAAAAAATAAAACAGCAATTGACACCTGCAAAGGGGACGCCATTTCTCCGAACCCCCCCCCAAAAAAAAACCAATATCGCACGGTGAAAGGATCCGAAAGCATTTACCGCTTTTGCGAACTATCGAAATGGGTTTGAAAATTTTGGTAAAATGTTGCAAGTCTTGGTTGGTCAGTGACGTCACGCATTCAGTGTCCACCACTTTGGTTGAAATCAAAAATGTATTTTTACAATTTTTTTTGTAATAAATGTTAAATTGAAAAAAAATTTGAGTACATCAAACCGAGGTCATTTTTGTTGGAAGGCGTCATCCCAATTTTTCAACCAAGGAAATTTTTTTAACAAATATGGTAAAATTGGATGAGATGAAGCCGGGATGATTTGATGGATTCGTGTTGACGAGGAAACTCGCAGAAAATCTGATTTCCTTCTTAATTTTTTAAAACTGACCCCCAAAACTGTTTTTCAGACATCGGCCGCTAATATTGGCGCTGCTTATAACCAGTACATGGGTAATTCAGATAAGATTTAGCGCGCCCCCCCCTAGGGGTGCACAGTGTCCCCCCTGGGAATGCCGATAACGAAGTCTAAACCGTTTTTTTTCCTCTCTAGTAACCACTACATCGTTTCATCGGCCACGGTCAAGTCGGTTTGCCTTGCACGGCACCGCGAAAGGGGGAGGGGAGATCCAGCTAAAGACCTTCTTTTACTTTTTATTTATTATTGTTCCTTTTTTTTTTTTACCCCTCACAAGCCTCAAGTGAGATTTTTGTGTGTTTTTTATGAAATAAAACATTTTGTTACCTTTTTCTATTTTCCATTTGTAGGGTAAATCTCTTTTTTTTCCAATGGTGCTATGGTTCCTACAACTGTTGTAAATTTTTTTTGTTTTCCAAAATGGTGGTGGGTGTAGCTGTTTTTAAAGGGGTGTTTTTTCATTGTTTGTTTTTTAATTTTAATGATTTAATTTTTTTTCCGAAGGGCGGGGTAGCACAGGCGAGAGAAGTCTGTGACTTGCTGGCGCGAGAGGGCTTTTTGAGTTTTGATGTTCTACGGTTGACGGTGGTGGGATATTTGTGAGGGGGGTTTGGAACGTTGTCGGCAGCTAGCCGGAAAAAAAGAAAGGCCGTGGCTGGCTTGGAAGGAAAACGAAACTTCAGAAGCGAGGGGGTTACAGTGCTACAACGCAGCACCACGGCCATTCAGGGGGTCGTGGGGCAACTTGCAGCTGTGTTGGGGGGGGGGGGGGGGGTTTGAACAAGCGTTTTACTGCTCTGTGGGCCTTTGGTGCTAATGACCCCCCGCGTATTATCGCAGGGATGCAGAGCAGGTAAGCTCTTAACTGATCATCTGGTGCTAATTACTTACCTTGTATGGTTCTTTTTTAATGCTGATTTTGTGTGTAAATGAGGGCTGATGGGAGAAGAGGGGGGCTTGGTCTGGTAGGACTTGTAGGTGCAGCGCACGCCCTTTTGGGGGTCACATGGCTGGATCCCCTACACACCACACAGGTCTTTATGTAAAGCACAGCATTCAATCTCCGGGGCGCGGACTCCCAGTCAATAATGGGCAATGGCCTTGATTGGGGAAATGCCGATTTTTTTATATTTTTTTTCCATATGTGTCTTATGCTGTTGTGTAGACAATACTAAAAGTACAGAACATAGTAATATAGATGCAAGTGTGCAATATTGTCGTGTACAGCATTTTGATAACCCAGTATATGATAAAGACAGCAAGACAAAATATAGTATCGCATAATGCAACAAGTAAATTATCTAGATCGGATTGGAAGAAAAAGGAAAGATCAGAATAGAGTCAGATGAAGAGGAAAAGAAGAAAAAAGTAGAGAAGGAAAATGAGGAGGGATGGGGGGGGGGGGGGGGTAGACAGGTTCTGAGACAGGTTATTGATATTAAAATGTGAAGAAGCCAGAACAAAAGTGATGGTACTATTTCAAGCCCTTATTAAAGCAGGATCAAAATAAATTGGGAGACACTTCCCGGATCCACGGATCCCAGATCCTTTCAAATGTGTTCATCTTGTCATGGAGTTTTGCAGTGGATTTTTCGTGTACAAACACAGTGTGAAGACGGGTTTTCACCTCCAGATATTCTCAATACAGGAGAACCGATATCAATTTACTAAACAAAGGGCCAAAACCCCAACGTTCCCATATGTAAAAAAGATAAGGCCATGAAAGGGAATCAAAAGCTTTTTTAATATCTGGAGAGAGGAACATAGCGGGGATTTTCCTCGAATGCGCTAGATGAGAGAGGAGAGTCGCTCTGCGAATGCTGTCCGTGGCCTGGCGAAGTGGCATAAAACCAACCTGATCTTTGTGAATCAACTGACCTATCCCCAAGGTCAGCCTGCTCGCCAGTATTTTAGCTAGGATTTTGATGTCCAAGTTTAGTAGGGATATGGGACGGAAATTCGCCCAAACTGTATTATCTGAATTTGGTTTGGGGATCATACAAATTGAAGCTGTTAGGCCTTGTTCACACCAAATGCAGACCAGATCCGGTCAGGTTTCTGCACACGCAGTGCAGTGGGTTGTGCCGCGTTTTAGACGCGTTTTGGATGTGTTTAGGGCCGGTTTTGGTAAAGTTTAAGTTTAACATGGGCTTTCAGGCACTTGCATGCGTTTTTGATGCGTTATAGATGCGTTTTTGATGCGTTCCAGACCAGATCCAGAGCAGGTAAAATAGGGCTTGCCGCAGTTTTTTCATCCGGCAAGCGCAGGGAATAAGATCCCAGGGTTAGTCAGAGACAGAAGGGGTACGGAACAAGGCATAAGACTTGTTGCTCGCACCAAGAGCAACAAGTGAGGAACTCCTAAATAGGGGAGAAGGAGAGCAGATTGGCTGCAGCCTTGTGAGACACCATAGGCTGACAGCCCAGAAACAGGGAGCATATCGAAAATCCGGCACGGATTTCCGGATATTGTGACAATTCGTTTCTTATTCGTTTAGTTCGTTGGAGCAAAGTGACATTAGAGAAGGAGAAAAATATTTTTCCCCCCTCAAATGTCACTTTTGCTGCAAACATACGAACGAAACGAATAAGAAACGAATAAGAACAGAAAACGAAACGAACGTTCGTACTAACGCTACCGAATTTCGTCCGAATCCGAAATCCGAATTGACTTTCACAACCGAATCCTGAAAAACGAAATAACACAAATCCGAATTTAAAACGAAAACTAAACAAATTTTTTGGCAGTGCACATGTCTAGTATAGATGAAATAGAGAGGGTCACTGCAGAATGGCCCGACCAGGAGATGGGCAGGATAGAAGAGGATCTGACCAAGGGAATTGTAGTTTGTGTAAGGAAGATATTATATATTCTGGAAAAGGAGTTGTGAGGGGAAGAGTAGAATGTATAATCTCGTGTAGTAGGGTGCAATTCCCTCCAAGTATCTATCAAGGCATATTGGGTTAAAAGAGTCTGGAAGGGTGTGGAGACAGAATTGTTTGAGGTAGCAGGGGATTTATCTAGGATGGGGGAAAGAGATACATTCTAATCTCCACATAGAAGGAGTAGTCCCTTTTTGATGATGAGCAATGGTAGAGAGGAGATGGCGGAAGAAAGGAAGGGGTTTAGAGTTAGGGGCATAATAGGTCACAATGGTAACGTCTTGATCATTAAGGCGGCCTAAAAGGATTAGGTATCGCCCGTGGGGGTCGGTAATTTCTTTGGTGCATACAAAATTCAGACGACGGTGAAAGCCTATCAGGACTCCTTTCGTTTTGGAGGCAGAGGAGGCTACAAAAATTTGCAAAAAGTTTTGATGAAAGTATTTGGGAGTAGAGGAATGGGAGAAATGCGTTTCCTGAAGGCAGATAATATCTGCATGGATGGAGTTAGTGACGAAAAGGCCAGAGTTCTTTTATGGGGGGAGTTAAGGCCCTTAACATTGAGGGTAATCAATTTAATAGATGACATCATGGGGGGGGGGGGGGGAGAGGGTGGGG
>NW_017307158.1:1109769-1114997 GCF_000935625.1 Nanorana parkeri | reverse complement strand
TGGGCATATGATTGAGTGATTGAGACATGACAAAGAAGATCTGAATGAGTGGCAGAGTAACTTCACTTGAACCTGAGGAGAAAAAAGAAAAACCATGGAACAAAACTGTAAAATACC
Source organism: Nanorana parkeri (assembly GCF_000935625.1). Lineage (NCBI taxonomy): Eukaryota > Metazoa > Chordata > Amphibia > Anura > Dicroglossidae > Nanorana > Nanorana parkeri. Next base: position 1,114,880 of record NW_017307158.1, on the reverse strand, counting down.
AAAGTACGGTAGGAGCTGCGTTGGTAGCCTGTCAGTGCTGAGGCGATGCGGAGCGGTATCAGGACACTACCGACATCGTCCGCCGTGCGCATGCGCCTCAGTTTTTAATAGGGATGCACAGATACTTTTCGAGTACCAGTGCAGATACTTGGCATATTCATGAGAACTACCAGGGTTGCAGCGGTTGCAGCTGGGACCGGGCTCTGGCGCTCCACCACTGTCCTGAAATCATTAGTCTGTATTGTGTTAGAAAAACTGTCACATGACAATAAACAAAAACGTATCAGTACTCGTACTTGTAAGTACTCGGCAAGTATCAGTACTCGTACTCGCAAAACTGGTATCGCTGCATCCCTTTATTTATATTTATAAATACAAAATCGTACATTAAAACCGAGATGTACAAATCCCGTGTGCTCCTTACACATGACAGCTGCCTCCTAACTTTTGAATTTTTCTCTAGTGTAGTCTTGGAGCTCAAAAGTATCGGTACCTGTACTCCTACTTGTACCGAGTACTGTACTTGGTATCTGTGCAACCCTAGTTTTTAATTTGTTTTAAACAAAATGGGGGGTAATTTATCAAAGCAATTGCGAATGTTTGAGCTTGCACGGAAAATATTTGCACCGGATTTATCAAGCTAGTGTAATGTTGTTGATAAATGAGGTTTAATAGACTCCAGAAAAGAAGACTTCTAACTTTAGGTTCCAGTTTCAGACAGCCGCAGAACAAGTGCAGATGAAAACGCGTGCAAAACAGGTGCAAGAAACATGCAGTTGAACAAGTAGTGCAAGCTCTGGAGAAAACAGGGGCACGTGTTAAAAGACAGATTTGCACATTAAGAAAATTATCTAAGAGGCTAAAACTGTCGCAAGTGCTTTGATAAATTTCCCCTCCAATGTCTTCTCTTTTGGGACCGCAGCATACACACATTTTGGTAGGAGTATAGAATAGGGAATTGGGAGTGTCGGCGGAGTGAGGGTTTGAATCACGGTCGGGTTTTATATTGCTGTCTTCTAGGGAAGTTTACTTTTGGCTGTGCTGAACCTGGGTCCATGAACTGCTCAGGTGGGCCCAAGAGGGCCCGGATGCTGGTCATAGAGAGGGGAGGGTTCCCAGAGCTGCACACAGAGGGGTCCATGAAGCTTCTCATAGGGGTCTCTGGAGCTGCATATAGAGGAGAGAGGTTCCTTGCACAGGGGACAGGAGTCAGATGATAAAGGATCTGTACACAAGGGAGAGGTTTCCAGGCATTGTACACAAACTGGAAGGGGGAAGAGGTCCAAAGTACAACGCTCTGAGGAAAGATCCATGGAGCTGTAAAGAATAGATATGAGAGGTCCTGGGAGTTGTACACGGGGGAGAGGGGTGAGAGGTCCCGGGAGTTGTACACGGAGGAGAGGGGTGAGAGGTCCCGGGAGTTGTACACGGAGGAGAGGGGTGAGAGGTCCCGGGAGTTGTACACAGAGGAGAGGGGTGAGAGGTCCCGGGAGTTGTACACAGAGGAGAGGGGTGAGAGGTCCCGGGTGTTGTACACAGAGGAGAGGGGTGAGAGGTCCCGGGAGTTGTACACAGAGGAGAGGGGTGAGAGGTCCCGGGTGTTGTACACAGAGGAGAGGGGTGAGAGGTCCCTGGGGTTGTACACAGAGGAGAGGGGTGAGAGGTCCCGGGGGTTGTACACAGAGGAGAGGGGTGAGAGGTCCCGGGAGTTGTACACAGAGGAGAGGGGTGAGAGGTCCCGGGAGTTGTACACAGAGGAGAGGGGTGAGAGGTCCCGGGAGTTGTACACAGAGGAGAGGGGTGAGAGGTCCCGGGAGTTGTACACAGAGGAGAGGGGTGAGAGGTCCCGGGAGTTGTACACAGAGGAGAGGGGTGAGAGGTCCCGGGAGTTGTACACAGAGGAGAGGGGTGAGAGGTCCCGGGAGTTGTACACAGAGGAGAGGGGTGAGAGGTCCCGGGAGTTGTACACAGAGGAGAGGGGTGAGAGGTCCCGGGAGTTGTACACAGAGGAGAGGGGTGAGAGGTCCCGGGAGTTGTACACAGAGGAGAGGGGTGAGAGGTCCCGGGAGTTGTACACAGAGGAGAGGGGTGAGAGGTCCCGGGAGTTGTACACAGAGGAGAGGGGTGAGAGGTCCCGGGAGTTGTACACAGAGGAGAGGGGTGAGAGGTCCCGGGAGTTGTACACAGAGGAGAGGGGTGAGAGGTCCCGGGAGTTGTACACAGAGGAGAGGGGTGAGAGGTCCCGGGGGTTGGGGGATTTGTAGTTTACAGAAGGCAATAACACTGATCTATGAGAATTGAACACAATGAACGGAGTGATGTACACGAGTGTAACGAGCGTCCTTTGTGGACTGCGATGTCCTCGTCCCTTTCCCCCGGCACTGTCACCACCCGGCACGCGGCTCTCTTTATGATGACGGTTAATATTCCGGCCGAGGACCCGAAAATCCTTTACGACCGAGTGTACGCGGAGGACTGGCGGCACCTATCTGTGGTCGGTCAGCCCACGTGGGCAAGAACGAAGACGTTACAAGTCCTATCAGACTGCCACATGAGTGGAGAGTTCCTTTAAGAGTGCAGCAGGCCAGTGGGCTTCACTACACATCTGAGTATGACCTCAATGAAAATATGGAACAGCAGGCCCGGAGGCATTGCAACAGAGAAAAGTGTGCCTTTAGAATATTGTGTCTGGCCCTGTGTACTGTGTGTGGCCCTTAATGTACATCGGAAGGCTCCTGTGTAACAGTCTAAACAAGTCCCGGATCCAGTTACCATGGAAGCAAAAATCTCCATTTCCCTTCCCCGAGTCCATTCCCCCTTCATTTGTGTCTCACACGCTCCCCCTCCCAGCCACTGCAGCTCACAGTGCGAGGGGTTCAGCACCAGAAGCCGTGCTGTCAATCCAGAATAGCAGTGGGCGGGACTAAGTGTGGCCAGGTGCTGATTGGCAAGCTACACACTTGTAAATCAGCAATGAATAAGCATGTGTTGTAATAATACATTATGGCCAGTAGAAGGAGCTGAGGAGCATAGGGAATAAGTATGGGATGTAATAATACATTATGGCCAGTAGAAGGAGCTGAGGAGCATAGGGAATAAGTATGGGATGTAATAATACATTATGGCCAGTAGAAGGAGCTGAGGAGCATAGGGAATAAGTATGGGATGTAATAATACATTATGGCCACTAGATGAAGCTGTGGAACGTAGGGAATAAGCATGTGATGTAATAATACATTATGGCCTCTAGATGAAGCTGAGGAGCATAGGGAACAAGTATGTGATGTAATAATACACTATGGCCTCTAGATGGAGCTGAGGAGTATAGTGAATAAGTATGTGATGTAATAATACATTATGGCCTCTAGATGGAGCTGAGGAGCATAGGGAACAAGTATGGGATGTAATAATACATTATGACCAGTAGATGGAGCTGAGGAGCATAGGGAATAAGTATGTGATGTAATAATACATATGGCCTCTAGATGGAGCTGAGGAGCATAGGGAACAAGTATGTGATGTAATAATACACTATGGCCAGTAGATGGAGCTGAGGAGCATAGGGAATATGTATGTGATGTAATAATACATATGGCCTCTAGATGGAGCTGAGGAGATAGGGAATAAGTATGTGATGTAATAATACAGTATGGCCTCTAGATGGAGCTGAGGAGCATTGGCAACAAGTATGTGATGTAATAATACACTATGGCCAGTAGATGGAGCTGAGGAGCATTGGGAATATGTATGTGATGTAATAATACAGTATGGCCAGTAGATGGAGCTGAGGAGTATATGGAATATTTATTTAGTTCCTATGCTCCTCAGATCCATCTAGTGGCCATAATGTAATATTACAAGACAACATTCGACCTTTGAAAAACAAATGAATAACGTTTATTTTGCCATTATTCACCCAGAACGAATGTTCACAGATATTTGCAGGGTGAAGGAGCTGTTAGATTTTTTCTTAGCCCACGGAACTGTACGAGAAAAAACTCACAGTGTATGGCCAGCTTAAGACTCCCCTGTCCTCAGGGTGACAACGCCGATGTGCAATTTGACTGCAGATGAACAGCGTTGTCATTTTTGTTGCAGGTAGTGGAAAAATAATGGATCTACTGGCTTTTACGCTAGTAAAAGAGCGTCTCACTTTCTTCATTGGCAAAAAAATTAAACTTTTATTCGCTCTATAAAAAATAGTATTTTCACACTTTATTCCCATGACATAACCGTGACCTATGAATGTGTATTGCAGCATAACCAGCATTGATTACATAACTGTGCTCAACCGTCTCCTCTTTCCAGAATCCAAGATGGCTGCCGACCCTCACACCATGCTTTCTGCCCACACCAAACATGGCGTAGCCCAACTGCTATGCATCATAGAAAACGTACTGTTTTTTGTTTTAGTTAAATAACTTATTAACCATTATTTTACCATTAACAGTCATCTCTGACGTTAAAAAAAGAGGCATACAAATAGAAAACAGCGACCATTTCATTTTTACCCGCGACTAATTCCATTCTTGTTACAATGTCAGGGTCGGGTGTAGCTATATCTCTTTTCAATCCAAAAACAGACAGATATTCGCGTCAAACCCGAAAACAACGTGAAAAATAAGAATGGAGCTCGGTGGGATGGATTTTGCCCACAGTTGACATGGCCGCCGCCCTTCTCTAAACATGCCCGCCTCTTTCACATGTGACGTCGACCAGCCGGCAAGCCCCGCCTCCCAGTCAGAACTCGCAAACCTCCCGTGTCACCTTGGGGGTCTCTCCGGTCAGACGGTGGGAAGATGGCGGAAAAGAAGAGTTCCCCCAAAGCCATCAAGTTCCTCTTCGGGGGGCTGGCCGGGTAATGTCTTCTCCTTGGGAAGTGGGAATGATACAGATGAATGGTACAGCGCCTGGAGTGGTTGTGTGTGTGCAGGACCCCCATTGCTGCACCATGATATGGAGGTGTCACGTGTGCTGGGGTGGGGGAGGGGTGCTTATGGATGACAGCTTGGTACTTTGTACACAACCCTCATTCTGTATATATAGCATTGTGAGGTCATCAGATATTATTATATGACATTGCTGCTTTTATATGCAAATCACTATAAACT
>NW_017307158.1:1109079-1109617 GCF_000935625.1 Nanorana parkeri | reverse complement strand
TTTATGCAAATCCCTATAACCTCAGAAGCTGCTCCAAATTCCCCCCCCCCCCTTCCTCCTCAGGAATACACATCCCTTCTTTCTTAGCGCCATTGTTCATGCATGGAAAAAAATATCAAAAGGGTGGCCCCATAGGACCCAGCAGGGCGATGTATTCCCCTGGAAAGCGAGCGGCAAGGAACCTTGTCAGACTTAAATTGGAGGCCATGAATCCTTGGCGAGAAGCGTGCGTTGGTCGGCAGAGTCATTTCAAGTTTCAGTCCCGGTTTCCAGGATACACCTCTGGGACCCGTACAGGAGCATACGCCGCCAATTGCGTGCACACCCGTATAGCCGGCGTGTCGTTGATATGATACATGGGCGCTCCCTGCCAGAGAAATACGCCATCATGCGCGCTATACAGCCATCTTGCATCTGTGACCCCTAAGGGGACGTTCACATTAGCAGGCCGCGTTGAACGCATGTGAGCGCCGACAGGTATCAGCTGTTCTGGCCCATTGCACTGTTTGTGTGTATATATATATATATATATATTTAT
>NW_017307158.1:1107398-1108965 GCF_000935625.1 Nanorana parkeri | reverse complement strand
CCCCTCCTGTAATACAGACCGGTCACTGCTGCTCTCTCTCCTATGCAGGGTGACTGGTCTTGTCTCCACCCCCTCCTGTAATACAGACCGGTCACTGCTGCTCTCTCTCCTTGCGCAGGGTGACTGGTCTTGTCTCCGCCCCCTCCTGTAATACAGACCGGTCACTGCTGCTCTCTCTCCTTGCGCAGGGTGACTGGTCTTGTCTCCGCCCCCTCCTGTAATACAGACCGGTCACTGCTGCTCTCTCTCCTTGCGCAGGGTGACTGGTCTTGTCTCCGCCCCCTCCTGTAATACAGACCGGTCACTGCTGCTCTCTCTCCTTGCGCAGGGTGACTGGTCTTGTCTCCGCCCCCTCCTGTAATACAGACCGGTCACTGCTGCTCTCTCTCCTTGTGCAAGGTGACCTGTCTTGTCTTTATCTTTTGGTGTCCTCTGTTGTCTCTTCTTGGCACAGTGCCATTTATTGTGTTTATAAATTGGGGAAGAAGCGATAGAAATCTAGAGGTGAGGAAAGGAGAAGGAAGTCATCTACATTGTATATGGAGGAGAAAGTGATTGTTCATCCGATCTCCTTTCACAGGCCGGGTGACGAGTTTTGTTCTTAGTGAAAGTTTGTTGTCTGTAAACAAATGGAGACGAGACCTTGCTTTATGTAAATAGGTTGTAGATCTTGAAGCTTGAGTCCATTTATGCAGTGATTAGGCTTTATTGCCTGTCTGTATATACAGTGTGTATATAATTTTGTGGTGTACTGTATATTTATGGTTTTGTTTCTGTACAGTTAATATTATGGTTATGTTTTGTTATTTTTTTTATATATAAACGTTGCTTGAGTCTTTTAATAAAAAGATTAGCAGCAGTGAGTGGTCTTTATTACAGGAGGGGGTGGAGAGAAGACCAGTCATCCTGCACAAGTAGAGCGAGCAGCAGTGAGTGGTCTTTATTACAGGAGGGGGTGGAGAGAAGACCAGTCACCCTGCACAAGGAGAGAGCAGAAACAACAAGAAAAAATGACCAGTGTATGCTCAGCCTGCGTGGAAGTGGGTATGGGTAGGTATGAACGGGCCCCTAGTCTTAGGCCAGTACGGTGCGACTGACCCCTTCCCTGATGGGCATCCCTCCCTCATTGGCCCTGCAGGACTTCTCTCACCATCGGAGGAGTGACATCTCTCTGGTTCAGCCGGCGTCACATTTTTACAAGGAAAGCGGTTATTTGACGAGTTTGTAAAATGTCGTTTTGTTTACGTTTCTTGTGAATCACTTTGATGAGTTTTTATGTTTCTATTGGTTTTGCTGATTTGATACCACGGGGCAAAGTATATGGTTTTCGGGATAAGAGGTCATTGCGGCCACGTTATCAGGATTAAACTTTAACTTGCTCTTTCTCCTGTCTCGTTGTCACCAGATGTGGCCCTTTGAAGTCGGCCATAGTCTTAAAGTGACCCTATCAGGGGGGCCCAGGAGCTTCCCTGAGAAGAAGGCTTTCCACATACCCGGTCTGCTAAAACTTCACTGGCTCTGACCCGATTCCACTCCTGCCACTGGTTGACTAGCGAGTCCCCCCCCC
>NW_017307158.1:1105095-1106483 GCF_000935625.1 Nanorana parkeri | reverse complement strand
AAAAAAAACCCCGCCCACCCAGTGACCCAACTTTAGGATCCAGTTTCCCCACTTTTGGCCGCGATGGCTCTTTTTGTCCACTTGTCTTGCCTCCTCCAGCAATCTCAAGTTGGCCGTACGCCAGTAGAATTTCCTTCAAAGAATTCTTCATTAGAACATTCGTTCTTTCAATCGGGTCAAGTTGACATTCAGTTTTGACAGTGTTGGCGAAAACGAATCACGCGGAGCGGGACAGAAACTTCTTGTTCTCTTGGACGAAATTCTAGTTTTCCGCCAACTCCATTTATTTCCAAAATTGAACAAAATTGTTTATGGCGTTTGTCAAGTCTCTGAAAGTTGTGACCAGATTTTTTTTGGCATGAACCTTCGTATGAAAATTGCACTGCCGGAGTTCTATCGAGATGTCCAACTTTGTCGAGATCTCCTACTCTCGTCAGTGCACCTGTGCGGCCACTTAAGAGCAGTATCACATTCTCTAATTTGCGTTTGTGCGCCTGCGCGGGCATCCGACGGCACAGGCAGTGATAAGGATGATGATCGCGAGGCTGCACAATCGCACTTAGGGCAGTTGGGCAAGTCGATGAGGCTTGGAAAAATGCCAAGGCTGGCGCACGCACTCTAGTGCCATCTCGTCAAAAATCTCTAATAAGGCCCCGTTCACATATAGCGAATTGTCGCGCATTTTTGCCGCGCGATATCGCGAGAAGTCGCCGGCCAATGTTATTCAATGGAGCTGTCTTAACTCCATGTCGCTCGTCGCGGTCGCAAGTCGCTTCTACCGGACCCTTTTTTCGGCGGATTTTGCGCGATTTTACTTTTTTTCTATGGAGCCCGACGGGGAAGGTTGCGCTACCGTCGCTGGAACGTCGCCCCGAAAGTCGCGCTATCCCGGCCGTGCGGATCCGCTGCAAAAGGTATGTCGCTATATGTGAACGGGGCCTAACCGATGTGACGTTACGAGTTGGAGATCTCGACGAGTTGGTTATTTCAACAGAACGCCGGCTTTAGTTAACATGTGAAGAAGTGGTTGCCAAGATGAAAGAAGGATTGAATTGCCTCCTGTACCCCACTATTACCACCAATGTCTATGGTTCCGTTTATGGAACACTGGGATTTTTCATAACTGCGTTTATTGACCTTGTTGCTGTTTCCTTAAAGGAGAATTATGGGGTTAAAGGAGAACTATGAGATGAGTGATTTCCACTCACCTCATAGTTCTAGCCGACCTGTGACAATGAGACTGTCACAGGTCGGCTCAGTAGATCGGGAGGTGAGAGAACACATACGGGGTTCCCTCACCTCTCGATCCTGTCACGTCTCTCTGCCGTGACAGGGGAGGGGCTGGATTCCCCCCTCCCCACTCCGATCCACCAGCACTGACTGGCGGA
>NW_017307158.1:1095566-1105050 GCF_000935625.1 Nanorana parkeri | reverse complement strand
CATCTTAAAAAAAAAAAAAAAGCTGAATAAAATGGTCTTCATCCCACCTCCCAGCTCTGCTTCTGTCCGATCCGCTCCTGCACTCTCCTGACCGTCCTCTTCTCCAGTTTTTAGAGGTTGCTCCGAGAGACAAATTAGGGAAATCGCCTTGTAAAGTGGAAATTGCTTTCGAGGGTTTGGAATGCTCATTATTGCCCCATTTAGAAAGCCCCGCACAGCCCCATTGTCCCGAGCAGTGCTGGGATGAATGTGTTTGGGCCAATGTACGCTCGCGCTCTTGCCTCTGTTTTGACAAATGAGGCCGGTGGCCTTAGGATAGAGGTCATAAAATATGTCCTTTCTGGAGGTCGTCCAGACTGCACAGGCCAATGTGCAGGGCGCTCCACAAAGAGCTTCTCAGAGGGATGTTGCAGAGTGGCGTCATGAAGGGCTTGCCGTTTTGGCAGCAGAACAGAGAACTATTGACTATTTGTTTTAGCAACACTCCAGGAAAAGGCTCTTAGATTCTAATTAGCAAATTAGGTCCAAGACTCCAACAAAGCCTTTCTCAACATTTTTACTATGGAGGAACCCTTGAAATAATGTTCAGGTCTCCAGGAACCCACTCTAATAATTACAGTGTCTACATCTCATGGCACATTAGCCGGCTAAGACACGCCCCCTTATATTGGTGGTCAGTGCAGGTTGGTTCTTCTACATTGGTAATCGGTGGGAGAACAGCCCCATTACTTTGGTAATCAGTCCTTTACATTGGTGGTCAATTGGAAGGATATTCCTTTTTATAGGTGGTCAGTGGGAAGAGTGCTCCTTACGTTGGTGGTCAGTGGGAAGAATGCTCCTTACGTTGGTGGTCAGTGGGAAGAATGTCCCTTACGTTGGAGGTCAGGGGGAAGAATGCTCCTTACGTTGGTGGTCAGGGGGAAGAATGCCCCTTCCGTTGGAGGTCAGTGGGAAGAATTCCCCTTACTTTGGTTGTCAGGGGGAAGAATGCTCCTTACGTTGGTGGTCAGTGGGAAGAATGTCCCTTACGTTGGAGGTCAGGGGGAAGAATGCTCCTTACGTTGGTGGTCAGGGGGAAGAATGCTCCTTACGTTGATGGTCAGGGGGGAATGCTCCTTACGTTGGTGATCAGTGGGAAGAATGCCCCTTACGTTGATGGTCAGGTGGGAAAATGCTCCTTACGTTGGTGGTCAACGGGAAGAATGCTCCTTACGTTGGGGGTCAGTGGGAAGAATGCTCCTTACGTTGGGGGTCAGTGGGAAGAATGCTCCTTACGTTGGTGGTCAAGGGGAAGAATGCTCCTTACGTTTGAGGTCAGTGGGAAGAATGCTCCTTACGTTGATGGTCAAGGGGGAGGCAGGTGGAAGAATGCTCCTTACGTTGGGGGTCAGTGGGAAGAATGCTCCTTACGTTGGTGGTCAAGGGGAAGAATGCTCCTTACGTTTGAGGTCAGTGGGAAGAATGCCCCTTACGTTGATGGTCAAGGGGGAGAATGCCCCTTACGTTGATGGTCAAGGGGGAGAATGCCCCTTACGTTGATGGTCAGGGGGAAGAATGCTCCTTACGTTGGTGGTCAGTGGGAAGAATGTCCCTTACGTTGGAGGTCAGTGGGAAGAATGCTCCTTACGTTGGTGGTCAGTGGGAAGAATGCTCCCTGTACAGATAACGTAAAAAGATCATTGGTGGTCAGTGGTTAATAATCTAAAAGTCTTAATGCTTAAGGAACCCCTAACAACCTCTGGAGGAGCCCCTAGGATTCAATGGAACTCTGGTTGAAAGAAGCTCCTCTAACCGCTCAGTCGTATGTCAGAATCTAACCACATAAATGTCGTCTTTTCACCTTCTTAAAAAAGCAAAGTGGTATTTAAACCCAAAACCGTGAACTTCTCTGATAGGCTCGCTTTTGCCCTGGTGAACATATATACCACTGAAAGTGTTTTTTGTTACATTTGTGCAAAAAAAAACAAAAACACTTGCTGATCCTTCCAGAAATCTTGTGCGCTGATCGCTTCCTGTACTCTCTGGTGCATTGTTTCCTGCTCTCTCCTCCCTGCGCTCCATTCAATCATAGACAAAGTCTCATCTGGAGTTTTCCATCTACTTTTTGAAGTTCTGTGCGTTTCATGGGAAAGGAACGCAGGTTATGATTCACAGGAATCCTCCTGAGTTGCTGACCATCTTCTACTCTCCTGTAGGTCGGAGGGCACAGGGCACGCAATGTAGAGGTCGCAGTCATCGGGGAGCTGTCATAGAACACTCTGGAGGCTTTGACTCGGGGGAGGGGGGCGAGGGGGGTTCACTGACTGGAAGGGTCAAAATTGTACAGTAAACATCGGAGAAAAATATTACATTTCATTTTGTGCCTTTCTGAGCTTTTATCACAATTCAGGAAGATTAAAATATATAAAACTGGTTTCCAGCAAACATTTATGTTTTATACGTTGTTGTTGTCTTTCTTTTAGGATGGGGGCCACAGTTTTCGTTCAGCCACTGGATCTGGTGAAAAATCGAATGCAGCTGAGTGGAGAAGGAGCCAAGACAAAGGAATACAAAACCAGTTTTCATGCTGTCAGCAGCATCCTGAAAAAGGAGGGAGTCGGAGGCATCTATACAGGGTGAGGATCGGTGATCAGGGTTCCTAATGTGCAGGAGGGGGACAGACTCATCGCTCCCTTCTGTCTGTATCACCCTGCAGGAGGAGGACAGACTCATAGCTCCCTTCTGTCTGTGTCACCCTGCAGGAGGAGGACAGACTCATAGCTCCCTATGTCACCCTGCAGGAGGAGGACAGACTCATAGCTCCCTATGTCACCCTGCAGGAGGAGGACAGGCTCAGCTTTCTTCCGGATTTTCTCTTATTCCTGAATCTGTACTCTCTCTTCCTCAATTCTTCCATCTCCTCTATCTCACAGGTTATCGGCCGGTCTCCTTCGCCAGGCCACCTATACCACTACACGTCTTGGTATTTATACCATCTTGTTTGAGAAGCTAACGAAAGCCGATGGCACACCCCCTAACTTCTTAATGAAAGCTGCTATTGGGATGACGGCAGGAGCTACCGGAGCCTTTGTGGGGACCCCAGCTGAAGTGGCTCTTATTAGAATGACGGCAGATGGAAGGTACGTTATTGGCAGCGCCGGGACTGATATGTGATCACTTTCATTGCAGACAAAAAATGTACAGAAGAATCTCCTGACGTTACTGACTGCTCACTGGACAGATGAGTTAATTTTTAAGAGACATAATAACATTTAAAGACGATGACCACGCTACTGAATGGAAAAGCCGGCCAAATCCTGCATATTACAGGGCTAAATAGTGCAACCAAAATAACTAAATGTTTAATAACTAACAGTTCATGTGCCTTGCATGGGTTCAGCCTGTCTGCTAAAGTGACCCGGCCTGGTTCTAATAAAATGCAGCAAAATCTTCCTGAAATGGAGGCTTTTCATCTCTCCCCTTCAGCAGCCCGTGTCTCCTACCTGTCCTTCATGTCAGCACTGCAGCCCCTCAACCTCTAGAACATTTGCCCATGTGTCCTCTGCAGCCGCCCATGCCGCCTACCTTCCGTGTTACCTGCTTTCCCTCCTTTTCATCACTGCAGACTCTTCATCATGCTACCATGTGTCCCTTTTCAGTGGCCCCCGTGTCCTACCTTTCCTTCATTTCAGCACTGCAGCCCCTCAAACTCTTCAGCATTTGACCATGTGTCCCCTCTCCAGTGGTCCATGTTGCCTACCGTCCCCCCTTTTTCGTAACTGCAGTCCCTCAGACTCTACATTGTTCTACTATGTTATTCCTCTCCAACGTCCCCTGTCTTCTACCTTTCCCCCATTTCAGGTAGGGATGCCCCAGTACCGTTTTTTTCGGTATCGAGTACCGGTATTTTCTTTTCAGGACTCATCGATACTGAATACCGATACCGGAAGTCCCATTAAGGAAGCTGGGCAGCGTGTAACGATTCACCGCCCGGCTTCCTGATTAGCCGGGAAGCCGGCTCCATGCTCCCTTGTCACCAAGTGATGGAGCATGGAGCTGGCTTTCTGGCCGATGAAGAAGCTGGGGGGCGGGTCATGTTTTGCCACCCAGCTTTCTAATTGGCCAGGAGGCCGGCTCAATGCTTCTTGATGACGAGGGAGCATGGAGCCGGCTTCCCGGCCAATCGGGAAGCCGGGCAACATGTAATGACTTGTACTCGCCCAAATGCTCGGTATCGGCATTGGTGCATCCCTAATTTCAGCATTGCAGCTCCTCAGACTCTTGAACATTCGACCATGCATCCCTCTCCAGTGGCCCGTTTCTCCTACCTTACCTCTGTTTCAGCACTGCAGCCTCTGAAACTCTTGAACATTCGAACATGGGTCCCTCTCCAGTGGTCCGTACAGAGGCAGCGCTGAGTTCTAGCACAGTGCTGTGCTAGAACTCCTGTATTGAGGGTGTCAAGTTCAATAAAGAGAACCTGTCACCTCCAAATGCTATCACACATGGGGCTTGTTAGCTCTTGTGTGATAGCAATAAAGTTAAGTGAAAAAAAAAAATGCTCTTTCGCCTGCGTAGACAAAAATCCTTGCGCTGGGTCCGTATCGCCTACTTTCGCTCCATCTCAGCACCCCAGCCCCTCAAACTCTCCAGCATTAAGCCTTGTGTCCTCTGCCGGACAATGCGGTTCCCATTATCAATCCCTGGTGGTTTCATGATAAAAACAGGCATTTTAATTGGTCAGACCACCAAGCATGTCAGTGGTTGGTGGATGCTGAACAGACACTTGTGCAGACAGAGCAGGTTAGTGGCATTTTTAGGGTGCCAAAATAATCACCGGCCATGTATATAACATAAATCTTATTTTATTCAGTACGCAAATTAAACGCCAAATAAGACCAATAAAATATTTTTTTGGTTCTGTTTCAAGTCCAAGTAGAAATTTGAATGAATCCTCCTTAACCACCCGGAGTTATCCTACTACACAGCTGATTACAATATATCATAATGATCATCACTAATACAGACAAGTGACCATTGGTGGTGGACATTGGTGGGTGGTGGTGGTTCCTCAGTGAAGAGAAGCAGAGTCGTGCAGTACAGCAGGAATGGCTTAACTTAAAGGAGAACTATGAGGGGGAGGGGCTTTTCACTCACCTCATAGTTCTAGCCGACCTGTGTTTACCGCACGATAGATCGCTCAATGTGAACGGGGCCTAAGGAGAACTATGCTGAAAAGCCCTGACCTCATAGTTCTCCTTTAATACATTCCCCAGATCTAGCCATCTGCTCCAGTGAGCAGTATGGGGCCATATTCATATCCTTAGATCATGCTGTGAACCAAACATGTGCAGAACATCCAGATATGGGACCACAAGTAAAATACAAAGGTAGGTGGAGCCTTAAAAAGATTTTCTCTTCCATTCAGTTGAAGGACCCAGTGGAGATCTTGATCTCTGATTGTTGGGTTACCACTGGTGTCCGCTAATCTTTATTTTGGGCTCTCCAATGAAGAATGATTGTATGGAAAGGGAGACAATATGGCAAAGTCTTCAAATTATCATCCACAAAAGAAACATTCATGCCAATATTTGCCCTGGCATACACTTCCCCCAAGCGCTGGCCAGGGACCCCCTCAGTCTTCCCTGAGCTCGTTCTGCTGGCTGCACCTACACAATAGACTTCTATAGGACTTTCTCCTAAACATCTTCTGCCTTGGGAGATGGCTCCATAGAAGTCTAGGCAAAGTCACCCCACTGGAACTTGATGTTTTTGTTAAAGTGCAGAACTTTTCTGAAACATGACTGTATGTTGTGCCGTGTCTGGAATGAATGTGAAGTCTGTAGGCCGGCTGAAAAGGAAAACTCCTCTTACACCCCCCCCACCCCCCCCAACATGTCAAACCTTCTTCTTGTCCAGGTTACCTCCTGACCAGCGGAGAGGATACAGCAATGTGTTTAATGCTCTAGTGAGGATGAGCAGAGAAGAGGGGATCACCACGCTGTGGAGGGTGAGTGTTGTACGACTTCTGTCAATCTTTATTCAATCAAAGTCCGGTCCTGGTACAGCTTGGTATACAGAATAGCGATGGATTAGTTAGGCCTAAAGAGCAGCGCGCACGCTTACAAATGCTTCGTATAAACTTGCTGCGCTCTTCAGACCGGCATGTACAAGCTGAGGCCTCCGTTATAGATGACTGCACAATGCGTACATACAGGTCACGGTGTAGCGGTGCGTTTATGGAGTATACAGGTAGCGGTGCGTTTATGGAGTATACAGGTAGCGGTGCGTTTATGGAGTGCACAGGTAGCGGTGCGTTTATGGAGTACGCAGGTCACGATGTAGAAGTAGTAAGCAGGTCACGGCGTAGAAGTAGTAAGCAGGTCACGGCGTAGAAGTAGCACGCGGGTCACGGCGTAGAAGTAGCACGCGGGTCGCGGCGTAGAAGTAGCACGCGGGTCACGGCGTAGAAGTAGCACGCGGGTCACGGCGTAGAAGTAGCACGCGGGTCACGGCGTAGGAGTAGCACGCGGGTCACGGCGTAGAAGTAGCACGCGGGTCACGGCGTAGAAGTAGCACGCGGGTCACGGCGTAGAAGTAGCACGCGGGTCACGGCGTAGAAGTAGCACGCGGGTCACGGCGTAGAAGTAGCACGCGGGTCACGGCGTAGAAGTAGCACGCGGGTCACGGCGTAGAAGTAGCACGCGGGTCACGGCGTAGAAGTAGCACGCGGGTCACGGCGTAGAAGTAGCACGCGGGTCACGGCGTAGAAGTAGCACGCGGGTCACGGCGTAGAAGTAGCACGCGGGTCACGGCGTAGAAGTAGCACGCGGGTCACGGCGTAGAAGTAGCACGCGGGTCACGGCGTAGAAGTAGCACGCGGGTCACGGCGTAGAAGTAGCACGCGGGTCACGGCGTAGAAGTAGCACGCGGGTCACGGCGTAGAAGTAGCACGCGGGTCACGGCGTAGAAGTAGCACGCGGGTCACGGCGTAGAAGTAGCACGCGGGTCACGGCGTAGAAGTAGCACGCGGGGCGCGGCGTAGAAGTAGCACGCGGGGCGCGGCGTAGAAGTAGCACGCGGGGCGCGGCGTAGAAGTAGCACGCGCGGCGTAGAAGTAGCACGCGGGGCGCGGCGTAGAAGTAGCACGCGGGGCGCGGCGTAGAAGTAGCGTTTATATTATGTGTACCAGTAACGGAGAAGTATTCTGTAGACATGAACTCTATGCTGTGTTACAGGGTTGTGTACCCACCATGGCACGTGCTGTAGTTGTGAACGCTGCACAGTTGGCTTCCTACTCCCAATCCAAGCAGATCCTCCTCGATTCCGGTAAGGTTTCCTAACTATAAAACTATTCACATCTAAACACTCTATATCAACGCCATATGACGCCAGACAAATCACACACACACACACACACACACACACACACACACACACACACACTATATACTTATGTTGTGTGGGGTCTCGTGCCTCTAGCAGTTGTGCACATGAAGACATTTTTAAAAAGTGAAGAGCGGTGATGGTTCCGTCCACCTTGGGTTAGTCTTCCTTCCGCTGCTGCACTCTCCATACTATAACGCATATAGACAATATGGCAGGAGCAGTGACTTCCACCCCAAACTTCCTGCACTGATTTGATATCTAATACAGAACAATACTGTACCACGTCCATGTTGTATACAAATGTTTGCACTAAGGATGCACCGATAATGGGTTTGTTTTTTTTTAGTATCCAGAACCGATATTTTGCTTTCGGTACTCGCCAGTACCGATACCGGTGCTTCCGCTGGCATGGAGCCGGCTTCCCAGATAATCAGGGCGGCGGGTTATGACATGCCGCCTGGCTTCCTGACTGCCCATGAAGCCGACTCCATGCTATTCGACCGACTCGATATTGATTGCCAGGAAGCCGGCTTTCCAGCCAATCAGCATGGAGCCAGCTTCCCGGTCAATCAGGACGCCAGGCGGTGTGTCATTACTCACCACTAGGGATGAGCCGAACACCCCCGTGTTCGGTTCGTATTCGAACCGCCGAAATGTACGAACTCAAACTCAATGCAAGTGTAAGGGGGTCGAATGTTCAACCCCCCCATACAGCTGCCGGTACATGTGGCTGCAGCGGCCTGTGTCCCTTCAAATCCCCGCCTGTGTTGGCGGGGACACAGACCGCTGCATTGCTCCGCTGTCCCCGTACCTCTGCTGCTGTCTTTCCCTGGTCCGTCGGCTTCTCCGTTCCCCCGTCCGGCCGCGGCACCTCTGCCTCCTCTTCATTGCAGGCTGAGAGCCATACCCAGCCTGCTATTGGCTATTGTAAAATGCTATAGCATGCTGGCTATTGCACCCGCCCACTGCCTGCAGCCAATCAGCGGGGGGGACCTGATAGATAACTTTCTCCTTCAGGCCCCTCCTCCGCTGAGCCCTGATTGGGCAAAGTCTTGCACCTGACCTGTGGTACAAATCAGAGCTTCAGTGGGCATTTTGTATTATGGAATGTCCGCGGTCGAACAAACCGCGAACATTCCGGCGAGCGCTCGAACTGCCGATGTTCAAATCGAACACTCGGCCCATCCCTACTCGCCACCTGGCTTCCTGATTGCCCGGTGAAGCCAACTCCATGTTCCCCTGTAGCACTACCGGTCAGAGGAAATCTTCCTCTGACCGGAAGTTCCGGTATCCGGGAAGGTATTGGAGCACTTGTGTGAGTACTGGTATCGGTATCGGTGCATCCCTAGTTTCCAGCTTGTTAGGACTCATTAGTGCAAAGTATGAAGGGCAGGGTTCCTGTGGAGTAAGTTGGGAAGCGGCGTGGTACAGAAGAGAGAGAGAATGAATAGAGGATCGGTAGATAGATGGAGTACTCCGGGTATGGCTTGAGTAACCTTAGTACATCGCATGACACCTTGTCTGTGTTTTATCTCCTGCAGGATATTTCCGGGACAATATCCTGTGTCACTTCTGCGCCAGTATGATCAGCGGGCTAGTCACCACGGCCGCCTCTATGCCTGTCGACATTGCGAAAACCAGGTAAAGTTTTAGGAATGGCTTTGTCAGTTGGCAGGGTGGTGCAGGTCCTGGAGCACAATGTATATTGCTTTACCACAGTGGAGGTCGGGGGCTGGGCTGTGCGACAGGAAACGGCTGGCGCTCGTGTGTTCTCGCTGCTGTTAGCGGTTTGTCTGGAGTGCAGCTTTGGAAAGCGCTGTATGCGTTGGGCGGTGTCATAAATCTGTGGTCTCTTTCTCCGGTACTCCTATGAGACTAAACTCTTCTTCTTTCCTTCAGGATACAGAATATGCGGATGATAGACGGAAAGCCTGAGTACAGGAATGGATTGGTGAGTGAAGACAGAGCCGCAGATGTTACATTCAGGCACCGAGGTTTAGATGATGGCCAGATGATGATAGTAGAAGAGAGCAGAGTGATCCAGCAAGAGAAAGCCATGATCTGAGGCTCCTCTTTGTTGACAGACATTCAAAACTTCTCTCGCTCTCTCTCCTCC
>NW_017307158.1:1092566-1095249 GCF_000935625.1 Nanorana parkeri | reverse complement strand
AAAAAAACACCTTCATAATGTGACCCCGCCCCCCAGTTGTACTTTTAGAAAGCCCCGCCCATATTTATGGTGCCCTCATGGTTTTAACCGCCGGGTCCATAGAAAACATACAACCATTCTGTGGGGGGGCGGGGGAGGGGGGTTTGTGATGGCTCTAACAGCCAGGCACCTGTACTTAAATTTGTGTCTCAGCACTCCTGTTCCTCAGCGGGTCATACTCGTGTAGGTGTGACCCAAGGGAGTAATTATGGGGCGGGGCTTAAATACATAGCTTGTCAAGGTGTCAGGTACAATGAATGCGTGTTAGACTCTCTCCTATCTTGCAGGGAGAGGAGGTTATAGTTTTAGTGATGTCCAAAGCTTCTGGTTTTCTTGCTTTCTGTTGGTCGATTAGACTGGGGTTGTTCTTTATTTTGTCTGCACAATCACACGGGTGTCTCCCTGTGTAGCAAAGAGTTACCAGAATTTAAAGGGGGACTCCATGCTGACATATGACACATGGGTGGGGAGAAGAGGGAAGAGTGTAGTGTGTAGATTATTTGCGCCTCCATCGATTCTCCAGTCTGGTTCTTCCACATTGTGTTGTTGACTTCTGAGACCTGCAGTCTGAGCTACAGTCTCCTCCCACTGAGCGTGGGAGGGACCTTCCCACTGAGCGTGGGAGGGACCTTCCCACTGAGCGTGGGAGGGACCTTCCCACTGAGTGTTGGAGGGACCTCCTGCAGGAGAATACAGTGTGCTGCTCCCAAGCCCTGAGTTGGGCTCACTTCTTTGAGAAGTCGTGCGCTAAGTAACAGTAGCAACCTGTCTGGTATCCCGCAGTCCTCGCAAATTCTAAGGCAAAAGACCAACTGCACTGCGTGGAAATTCAACCGCTGATAGCTTTATTCATCTGGATGGCATGAACAGTGAGGTCTTATATTTCAAGTCTGGGCTTAATAGGAGAGTTATATATGATTCAGACTGGACTTGCGTCAGGGAAGAGGTCCCAGGCGGGAGACTCTGCTCATGCTGTCCAGGTGAATAAAGCTATGGCTGATTGAATTTCCACACCGGTCTCTTCGGGTGGGAGCCCACAGAGCGAGGACATGGAGGTGGGCATAACCCACCCACTACGCCACCCCTTTTCCTCCCACCCCGCCTCCACCAAATCCTTCTGCAGTCTTCAGGATGGAGTTTTCCTTTAAACGGTTATTTCGGGGAGACCTCAGCCAAAGCGATCCTATTTTTTTTTTATCACCTGGAGACCGTTTCATTGTTGGGGTAATTGTATTATTATTATTGCTGATAAATGATATTTATGCAGACCTGTAACTTCTTATGAACAGTGAGAATCCGGCATATAAACCAAAATTTGACTTTATCATTGGGTGACGCGTTTGTATTCTTTACTTTGATTTTTGTAGCTTTAAAGCCCAAATGTGGCCACAAGGGGAAGAAAAAAAATACCCTTGCAGTGGGCTCCCGTCACATGCAATGCTTGCTATGTCTAGGGGCTGATGTCCAAAGCTTCTGGTTTTCTTGCTTTCTGTTGGTCGATTAGACTGGGGTTGTTCTTTATTTTGTCTGCACAATCACACGGGTGTCTCCCTGTGTAGCAAAGAGTTACCAGAATTTAAAGGGGGACTCCATGCTGACATATGACACATGGGTGGGGAGAAGAGGGAAGAGTGTAGTGTGTAAATTATTTGAGCCTCCATCGATTCTCCAGTCTGGTTCTTCCACATTGTGTTGTTGACTTCTGAGACCTGCAGTCTGAGCTACAGTCTCCTCCCACTGAGCGTGGGAGGGACCTTCCCACTGAGCGTGGGAGGGACCTTCCCACTGAGCGTGGGAGGGACCTTCCCACTGAGTGTTGGAGGGACCTCCTGCAGGAGAATACAGTGTGCTGCTCCCAAGCCCTGAGTTGGGCTCACTTCTTTGAGAAGTCGTGCGCTAAGTAACAGTAGCAACCTGTCTGGTATCCCGCAGTCCTCGCAAATTCTAAGGCAAAAGACCAACTGCACTGCGTGGAAATTCAACCGCTGATAGCTTTATTCATCTGGATGGCATGAACAGTGAGGTCTTATATTTCAAGTCTGGGCTTAATAGGAGAGTTATATATGATTCAGACTGGACTTGCGTCAGGGAAGAGGTCCCAGGCGGGAGACTCTGCTCATGCTGTCCAGGTGAATAAAGCTATGGCTGATTGAATTTCCACACCGGTCTCTTCGGGTGGGAGCCCACAGAGCGAGGACATGGAGGTGGGCATAACCCACCCACTACGCCACCCCTTTTCCTCCCACCCCGCCTCCACCAAATCCTTCTGCAGTCTTCAGGATGGAGTTTTCCTTTAAACGGTTATTTCGGGGAGACCTCAGCCAAAGCGATCCTATTTTTTTTTTATCACCTGGAGACCGTTTCATTGTTGGGGTAATTGTATTATTATTATTGCTGATAAATGATATTTATGCAGACCTGTAACTTCTTATGAACAGTGAGAATCCGGCATATAAACCGCAATTTGACTTTATCATTGGGTGACGCGTTTGTATTCTTTACTTTGATTTTTGTAGCTTTAAAGCCCAAATGTGGCCACAAGGGGAAGAAAAAAAATACCCTTGCAGTGGGCTCCCGTCACATGCAATGCTTGCTATGTCTAGGGGCTACACGAAGAGGACATATTGCTTGCCTTACTCCCTCC
>NW_017307158.1:1091559-1091904 GCF_000935625.1 Nanorana parkeri | reverse complement strand
GTGGGGGGTCCCAGGGCTATTAATCCTGCATTGCACATGGAGCGGGCAAGTGTGTGGCTGCGGTTGGGAGCGCCTTGGAGAGGAGGCATCTCCGTATCGGTTGCATGAATGGAGGAAGCCTGCCCCAGTGAGGAGGATGGGCGGTATTACTCCTTATTCCTGCACTCCTAGACTTAATGGGCAGTTAACCCTTGCTCTGCTGGGGGGTTCACTCCAGGGGCGTCCCGAGGCCGGGTGTCACCCGGAGCGGACACCGGGGTTGAAGACAGAGTGCCGCCTGTTTTTGAGGCTTGAGCGCGCTCGATCATGTGCCCCCAGCATGGAGACAGAGCTGTCACTGCCTGC
>NW_017307158.1:1080746-1091521 GCF_000935625.1 Nanorana parkeri | reverse complement strand
CTGGGAGGAGTGATCACTAATTTTAAGAAGCCTCTCTGTGAAGCTGCCCACACACCTTACAATTTATCTGCAGATTTTCTGTGGTCAGATGGAAAAAGTGCAACAGATTGGCCCAGGTGGAGATGACTCCATCCACACAGTTAGGTGTACATGGAGGAATCTTGCACCTTTTCCATCTGACCACAGAAAATCTGCAGATAAATTGTAAGGTGTGTGGGCAGCTTTAGGATAGAATAAAAAAGGGGTGTGTACCAAGATAAATAACCCGTCCATTCACTAGAGACCAGTGACATCACCGACACTTCACATTCAGGAGAACACGGCCCATCCATTCATTAGAGACCAGTGACATCACCGACACTTCATATTCATGAGAGCACAGCCCGTCCATTCACCAGTGACATCACTGACACTTCATATTCATGAGAACACAGCCCGTCCATTCACTAGAGACCAGTGACATCACCAACACTTCATGAGAACACAGCCCGTCCACTCACTAGAGACCAGTTACATCACTGACACTTCATATTCATGAGAACACAGCTCGTCCATTCACTAGAGACCAGTGACATCACTGACACTTCATATTCAGGAGAACACAGCCCGTCCATTCATTAGAGACCAGTGACATCACTGACACTTCATATTCAGGAGAACACAGCCCGTCCATTCATTAGAGACCAGTGACATCACTGACACTTCATATTCAGGAGAACACAGCCCGTCCATTCATTAGAGACCAGTGACATCACTGACACTTCATATTCAGGAGAACACAGCCCGTCCATTCATTAGAGACCAGTGACATCACTGACACTTCATATTCAGGAGAACACAGCCCGTCCATTCATTAGAGACCAGTGACATCACTGACACTTCATATTCAGGAGAACACAGCCCGTCCATTCATTAGAGACCAGTGACATCACTGACACTTCATATTCAGGAGAACACAGCCCGTCCATTCATTAGAGACCAGTGACATCACTGACACTTCATATTCAGGAGAACACAGCCCGTCCATTCATTAGAGACCAGTGACATCACTGACACTTCATATTCAGGAGAACACAGCCCGTCCATTCATTAGAGACCAGTGACATCACTGACACTTCATATTCAGGAGAACACAGCCCGTCCATTCATTAGAGACCAGTGACATCACTGACACTTCATATTCAGGAGAACACAGCCCGTCCATTCATTAGAGACCAGTGACATCACTGACACTTCATATTCAGGAGAACACAGCCCGTCCATTCATTAGAGACCAGTGACATCACTGACACTTCATATTCAGGAGAACACAGCCCGTCCATTCATTAGAGACCAGTGACATCACTGACACTTCATATTCAGGAGAACACAGCCCGTCCATTCATTAGAGACCAGTGACATCACTGACACTTCATATTCAGGAGAACACAGCCCGTCCATTCATTAGAGACCAGTGACATCACTGACACTTCATATTCAGGAGAACACAGCCCGTCCATTCATTAGAGACCAGTGACATCACTGACACTTCATATTCAGGAGAACACAGCCCGTCCATTCATTAGAGACCAGTGACATCACTGACACTTCATATTCAGGAGAACACAGCCCGTCCATTCATTAGAGACCAGTGACATCACTGACACTTCATATTCAGGAGAACACAGCCCGTCCATTCATTAGAGACCAGTGACATCACTGACACTTCATATTCAGGAGAACACAGCCCGTCCATTCATTAGAGACCAGTGACATCACTGACACTTCATATTCAGGAGAACACAGCCCGTCCATTCATTAGAGACCAGTGACATCACTGACACTTCATATTCAGGAGAACACAGCCCGTCCATTCATTAGAGACCAGTGACATCACTGACACTTCATATTCAGGAGAACACAGCCCGTCCATTCATTAGAGACCAGTGACATCACTGACACTTCATATTCAGGAGAACACAGCCCGTCCATTCATTAGAGACCAGTGACATCACTGACACTTCATATTCAGGAGAACACAGCCCGTCCATTCATTAGAGACCAGTGACATCACTGACACTTCATATTCAGGAGAACACAGCCCGTCCATTCATTAGAGACCAGTGACATCACTGACACTTCATATTCAGGAGAACACAGCCCGTCCATTCATTAGAGACCAGTGACATCACTGACACTTCATATTCAGGAGAACACAGCCCGTCCATTCATTAGAGACCAGTGACATCACTGACACTTCATATTCAGGAGAACACAGCCCGTCCATTCATTAGAGACCAGTGACATCACTGACACTTCATATTCAGGAGAACACAGCCCGTCCATTCATTAGAGACCAGTGACATCACTGACACTTCATATTCAGGAGAACACAGCCCGTCCATTCATTAGAGACCAGTGACATCACTGACACTTCATATTCAGGAGAACACAGCCCGTCCATTCATTAGAGACCAGTGACATCACTGACACTTCATATTCAGGAGAACACAGCCCGTCCATTCATTAGAGACCAGTGACATCACTGACACTTCATATTCAGGAGAACACAGCCCGTCCATTCATTAGAGACCAGTGACATCACTGACACTTCATATTCAGGAGAACACAGCCCGTCCATTCATTAGAGACCAGTGACATCACTGACACTTCATATTCAGGAGAACACAGCCCGTCCATTCATTAGAGACCAGTGACATCACTGACACTTCATATTCAGGAGAACACAGCCCGTCCATTCATTAGAGACCAGTGACATCACTGACACTTCATATTCAGGAGAACACAGCCCGTCCATTCATTAGAGACCAGTGACATCACTGACACTTCATATTCAGGAGAACACAGCCCGTCCATTCATTAGAGACCAGTGACATCACTGACACTTCATATTCAGGAGAACACAGCCCGTCCATTCATTAGAGACCAGTGACATCACTGACACTTCATATTCAGGAGAACACAGCCCGTCCATTCATTAGAGACCAGTGACATCACTGACACTTCATATTCAGGAGAACACAGCCCGTCCATTCATTAGAGACCAGTGACATCACTGACACTTCATATTCAGGAGAACACAGCCCGTCCATTCATTAGAGACCAGTGACATCACTGACACTTCATATTCAGGAGAACACAGCCCGTCCATTCATTAGAGACCAGTGACATCACTGACACTTCATATTCAGGAGAACACAGCCCGTCCATTCATTAGAGACCAGTGACATCACTGACACTTCATATTCAGGAGAACACAGCCCGTCCATTCATTAGAGACCAGTGACATCACTGACACTTCATATTCAGGAGAACACAGCCCGTCCATTCATTAGAGACCAGTGACATCACTGACACTTCATATTCAGGAGAACACAGCCCGTCCATTCATTAGAGACCAGTGACATCACTGACACTTCATATTCAGGAGAACACAGCCCGTCCATTCATTAGAGACCAGTGACATCACTGACACTTCATATTCAGGAGAACACAGCCCGTCCATTCATTAGAGACCAGTGACATCACCGACACTTCATATTCATGAGAACACAACCCGTCCATTCACTTGAGACCAGTGACATCACTGACACTTTATATTCATGAGAACACAGCCTGTCCATTCACTAGAGACCAGTGACATCACCGACACTTCATATTCATGAGAACACGGCCCGTCCATTCACTAGAGACTAGTGACATCACCAACACTTCTTATTCATGAGAACACAGCCCGTCCATTCACTAGAGACTAGTGACATCACCAACACTTCTTATTCATGAGAACACAGCCTGTCCATTCACTAGAGACCAGTGATATCACCGACACTCCATATTCATGAGAACACAGCCCGTCCATTCATTAGAGACCAGTGATATCACCGACACTTCATATTCATGAGAACACGGTAAGCATTTTTTTTTATAGATGAACTTACACTTCATGCCACAAAATGAATGTTTTCATGTGAGATGATATTTTTAATAAGTAGTTATGTTTTTAGCATACATAAACCTTTTGCTATAACCTAGCATAGTATACTGCTCTTCATTGTTCTATATAAAGTTGCCCTTTGGCAGATTACAAAATGGCGGAGGTGTAGATTTGCTCCTGTTTCCTGGTATTGGCCTCCAGCACCAACATTCTCGTCACCCCAAATGATGAGTGGTCACTGAAGTTGGCTTCAACGGTCTTATCGTGGACCAGCAATATCGCACCTTCACTTACAGGGGCCCGCAGGCTGTACCGGATCAGCCGTATGTTTGGTGTCTTCTCCATAAGGGCCCGATAATGCAGATAGAGATGTGTATGGGTCCAAATCAGCAGCCATGCTGACAGGATCATCTGGGCCAAAAGAAGAAGTAGACCCAACATATAGAGGATTAGGTGGAGGAAGCAGCAGTTTTTGAGAATCTTGTACTCCAGCCATGACATGCCATGGGCTTCTGCCATGGATTCAATTGCTGGGGGCATGGTGTATAACTGGATCCCTGTAGACGTAAACAATGTTTCTGGAACCTTGACACTGGTAGGCACATTGCTTACAGTTACAAGATGCTTTTGTGTGGATGCAAGGGAGGTGGTCAACAACGTACTGGGTTCAACCTTCACCGTTGTGGTTAAAGTGGTTGATGGATACATAGTAGATGTTGGCACTTTTGTGGTGTGGGGAGTTGTTCTCCTTTGTTCAGTAGTTGTCCTTGTAGTCTTAAATGGTGTTGTGGTTATAGTTCTCGTTGTCCAAGCCACTTGGGGGGTTGTCGTTGTCTCTGGCTGTTTTGTTGAAGTTACAATGGGTGTTGTCAATGCTTTGATCTTCATAGTCGTAGCAACTGAGGTTGGATGCTTTGTAGTTGCCGGCACAGGCGTAGTTTGTGCAAAATACACTGTCGTATATTGGTACACATCACCATGGCCATTGCCAGCACAGACAATCTTAGGACTGTCGAGAAGCGGGGTTCCGTCAGAGCAGATAACGCTTCTGTTATCAAGAGCTGGAGTTCCTTCCTTCAGATAATAGATAGCATGGTCATTTTCTTCCATCCATTGCTTAAGATAATGGAGGTCACAGTCGCAGTTCCACGGGTTCTTGTCAAGAAACACATAAGCGAAAAAATCCGGCCCATCAAAGAAATCGTCTGGAATGTTTTTCAGGTTATTTTCTGTCAGGTAAAATTTTTGGAGATCGGGAAGCTTGGAGATGAGATAGGTTGGAAGTTCGCTCAGCCGATTGCAAGATAAATCCAGATGCTGCAATTTTTGCACTTCATTAAAAACCTGTTGGAAGAAATGGAAACGAGCGTGTGTGAGAACTTTTCTCTTCAAAATTTGCATTTAATATTGTCACATATTTTGATACTCGGTCACTGCACAGACAAATGATTTCTATACTAAATTTACCTAAAGATAGAGACGTCCTTTCTGTGTGGCAAATAATTCTATAACCTCTTAGTAGATGTCAGTATTTTAACTAAAGGCGAAAGGAGCTGACACATGGATCAATGGACCAATTATTGGCCTTATAAGGTCTATTCAATAGCCAAGTTTGAAAGAGTAGCGCTAGGTTATTCCCACCCAAAACTTAAAGGAGAACTATGGGGTCAGTGTTTTTCCCCATAGTTCTCCTTAGGGTAAAGGGAGGACACAAACTAGCGTCCTCCCGTTACCCTAAGCTCAGTATATAGGGAGCTACAGCTCGCGGTATACTGAGACGCCGGAGCGGATCCCGACCTGGACGTCGGGATCCGCCCAGCTGCGTGAGTGACAGCTGGCTCTGCCTATCTAGAGGCAGAGCCAGCTGTACCCGCCCCCTCCCCCGTCCGTTCCGCCAGTCAGCGCTGGCAGATCGGAGAGGGGAATCCAGCCCCTCCCCCTGTCACGGCAGAGAGCCGTGACAGGATCGAGAGGTGAGCGAAACCCGATATGTGTTCGCTCACCTCCCGATCTACTGAGCCGACCTGTGACAGTCTCATTGTCACAGAAAAGCACTCATCTCATAGTTCTCCTTTAATTCACCTCTCGGAACCTACACTATATTACCAAAAGTATTGGGCCCCTCCCCCTCAAAATCATTGGATTCAGGTGTTCCGTGACATTTCCTGGCTACTAAATATTCCGCGGTCACCTGTTACTGGGATTATAACAAAGTGGAAGCAACTGAGAGCAACAACAACTCAGCCAGGAAGTGGTAGGCCACGTCACATGACAGAGCGGGGTCAGCGTATGCTGAAGCGTGTAAGACTGGGATGCCATTAAAGTTCTCACGTGTATGTAAAGACAGGCGTCCCAATACTTTTGGTAATATAGTGTATGACGTTGAGACCTCCCCAGCAAAGCGTATTCTGGAGTTGGGCTTTAAACCATGTTACATGTTACAGTACTTTAAAGTTCAAGTTCATTTTCTGTTTCCTCCTGGTCACTTCCCTATGCTGGTCCCTGCAAAACTTACTGTATATTCAGCAACAAACTATACATTTCAGATCAGATTCTTAATACGTTTTGCCCATTGACAGCTTCACTTTACTTTGCCATTGAGGAGATGACGAGATAAACAGAAAAAAAGGAATAGGCTATTAGCACCTTTTCCGAAAGCGAGTGGATGGCGTTTCCCTGGAGCTCCAACACCTTCAGGCCTTTCATCCCTTTGAACGCAGAGTCAGGGATGATGGAAATGTGATTGTTGGACAGGACAAGCTTGGTTAAGGTGGAGAGTTGAGACAGGTCTGGGATGGTCTTAAATGAATTATTGGCCAGGTTTAATTCTATTAACATAACCGGAAGGTCCACCTTAAAGCTAGTCAAAGCATTGCCCGATAAGTCCAGCTCCACCAGCTGTTTCATCCCCTTGAAGGTCGAGGTGGAGATGGCCTTCAGGTTATTAAAGCTCAGGATGAGAATCCCCGTGTCTTGGGGTATGTCCGTCACGGGGACACTGGTTAAGGCAAGATGAACACAAGACGTCTCTTGAATACCCTTGCTGTGATTCTCCTCTGTGACACAAGAAGAGGAGACTTGGTTGGCAAAAAGGAGGCCAAAGATCCCGAAAAGATGGACAGCCCTCGCAGCAAGCATGGTCAGGCTGGAGTTGGCTACAAAATGAAGGAAACAAATGGAACATGTTAATGATCATGACGAATATGCAGTCATTGTTAAAAGTAAAAACTCTAGCATGTAATCTCTTTGCACAGCTGCACTGCGTTAGCACACGCATGTTAAAGTGTGTTGGTTGAGGCAACTCGAAACTTCCAAGGCTGTTACAGCTTAGACAAGTACTCTAAATTCAGACAAAGAAACTACTGCTAATATTAAATTCACTTTATCCCTTCAGCAACTCATTTATTTGGTGAAGATGGCTATTCTGACTCCGATTGTTGTGATAGCGATATATCCCTTGCTGAGACCTCTATGCCTGGCCTGTATAAGCAGATATACTCACTGCGGACAATCCTTGTCAGATAGCTGAACTCACCAATACCGATTCATTCAAAAGGGTGCTTTATTCTGAACATCAAGGTTACAGAAGATGGATGGAACAGCAGATGAATGGTTATAGTATTGTGCGGTCAAAAAATGATGCCTTTTCTAGCGTACTGTGCAGAGTATATGTGTCCTAGTTACATGTGGCCTGAAGCTGTGGCCATGACACAGGAAGTACTGCACACAGGAAGAAAGGTGGAGCTTACACAAAGAGGAAATATGTCACAAAGGGAACACAGAACATGTTTGATACCAAGAAAGGCCACTAGATGGCAGCATGTGAACTAAATATAGATGCTATGAGAAAATGGCATAGGGAAATAACCATATCATTTCTTAACTATATCAACATATGCGCCTGCATTCCGGTCCAGCTGCAAGCACTATTTTTGCAGATCGCACTGGAACCGGAAGGCAGGCACTAATGTGCTTGCGTTGCGGGTTCGGGCGATCGCACTGTGGGCGGAGGGCATGGCTGCGGTGCCATTGACTTTAATACAACCCCACGCCCCCTCCCGCCCCTGAACACAGGAAGCACCCGCGGCGGGTGGACAGAACATCGCCATCTACCAGTGATCGCTTTGCGATCGACCCAATGGGCATCCCTGCTACCCTGTTTCCCTGAAAATAAGACCTACCCCGAAAGTAAGACCTAGCACTATTTTTCAAGATTCCTGTAATATAAGACCTACCCCAAAAATAAGACCTAGTTTGGTGGTAGCATGTGAGGGGGAACTTGAAGAGCAGGAGAGATGGTATCAGCCTGCAGGGCATACTGTATCAGCCTGCAGGAGATACTGTATTAAGGGGATGACAAGGGACTCCCACCAGCCAGCGCAGTGACAGGGAGCACTCTAGTTCCATACTTCACCAACTGCTGTCCCCCTGAAGGCACTGCTTAATGTAATGGTACTGTAATGTGTACCGGTAAATGGTACCGTACTTTACCGTGCTGTCCACTGTCTGATGTCCCCACTGCTGCACCGCTGGTACCACTGTCCCTGGTGGCAAAGGAAGCCGGCGCTGTAGAAAGCAAGGCTGCGGCGGGGGAGGGAGCAGAGCCGCATTAGCCGATACTTCTTCTATAGCGCCAGTTACTGTGACAGGCGGAGTGATACCAGAAAACTTTAGATTGTTGTACATTTTGTTGCATATTTAAAAAAAAAAGACATCCCCTGAAAATAAGACCTAGTAGGGTTTTTGAGGGCTAAAAAAAATATAAGACAGTGTCTTATTTTCGGAGAAACACGGTATAGAGTGACAGCTCTGAGTCTGCTGGAGCTGCTGACATCACGTCCAAGATGGTGCACCCTGCAGCAGTCTCAGGGCTTTTGGATGTCTACACATGGGGACATTGGATGTCTACAAAGTGGAACTAAAGTCCTCTTTTTGAACATTGCTGGCTGGGAGGCTTTTATTGAGACTCTGGGGGGAGTTTATCAAAACAGGAGCAAACAGAGTCTGGAGCAGTTGCCCATGACAACCAATCAGCGTCTCTCTTCAGTTTGCTCAGGTAAGATTTGAAAATGAGAGAGGGAAGCTGATTGGCTGAATCCCACACCTGACTCACTACCCCAAATGACTGATTTTGTTTTCCTTCTTGGGTCTACCTCGTATCTGTTCTCTCCCGAACCTGCCATAGGCCTGCAGCCAAATCTATTCCAGATATTATGATTGTACAGGATTTATATAGCGCCAACAGTTTGCTCAGCGCTTTACAATATAAGAAAGACATTACAATCACAATACAATACAATACAAGATGGTGAGGAGGGCCCTGCCCCTGAGGGCTTACAATCTAAAAGGGAGGGGCGAGTGATACATGAGGAGGTAGCTGTGTGGGGATGAATTGTTTGAGAAATTGATATTTCAGTGGTTAGGTTGAGGTGGGATAATCTTCCCTGAAGAGACGAGTCTTAAGGGAACGCCTAAAGGCAGTCAGAGGGGGAGATAGTCGGACAGGTTGGGTTAAAGAGTTCCACAGAATGGGGGAGACTCTAGTGAAGTCCTGGAGGCGAGCATGGGAGGAGTTTACATGGGAGCTAGAGAGCAAGAGGTCTTGGGAGGAGCGTAGGGGCCAGTTAGGGTGATGCTTAGAGGCAAGGTTTGAGATATAGCCGGGGGCAGAGCTGTGGATTGCTTTGTAAGTCGTCGTTAATATTTTTAAGTTTATCCTTTGGGCGATTGGAAGCCAGTGGAGGGATCGGCAGGGGGGGGTGGAGGATGGAAGCCAGTGGAGGGATCGGCGGAGGGGGGTGGAGGATGGAAGCCAGTGGAGGGATCGGCGGAGGGGGGTGGAGGATGGAAGCCAGTGGAGGGATCGGCGGAGGGGGGTGGAGGATGGAAGCCAGTGGAGGGATCGGCGGAGGGGGGTGGAGGATGGAAGCCAGTGGAGGGATCGGCGGAGGGGGGTGGAGGATGGAAGCCAGTGGAGGGATCGGCGGAGGGGGGTGGAGGATGGAAGCCAGTGGAGGGATCGGCGGAGGGGGGTGGAGGATGGAAGCCAGTGGAGGGATCGGCGGAGGGGGGTGGAGGATGGAAGCCAGTGGAGGGATTGGCAGAGGGGGGATGCAGACACTGAGCGGTTGGTTAGGTGGATAAGTCTGGCAGCATCATTCATGATAGACTGAATGGGGAGGAGCCTGTGTAGTGGAAGGCCAATGAGGAGGGAGTTACAATAGTCGAGACGAGAGATAACAAGGGAGTGGATGAGTAATTTTGTGGTGTCATTGGTGAGGAAGGGGCGTATTTTGGAGATGTTACGAAGGTGAAGGCGGCAGGATTTGGATAGTGATTGAATGTGGGGAAGAAAGGTGAGGTCCGAGTCAAGGATGACACATAGGACCTTGGTATGAGGGGAGGGTTGGATGGTTGTGTTGTCAATCATGATGGAAAAGTTGGGGGAGGGTGCACGGGAGGGTGGGAATACCATAAGCTCAGTTTTTGATAAATTGAGCTTTAGGAAATGTTGTGACATGCAGACGGATATGTCAGTTAGTAAGTTAGTGACACGTAAGGGGACTGAAGTGGTGAGTTGCAGAGTGGAGAGATATATTTGGGTGTCATCAGCATCCGATATTACTCCTCTCCTTCCTCATCTCATCCTACGTTCTCTAGTCTCTCTCAGCTCTCCGTCTCCTAAGGCTGGGTTCACACCTGGGCGTACCATAGGCGCGTTTTTTCTGCACGTTTTTTAGCACGTTTTTTCGTTCGTTTTCTATCTTTTTTTTCGGGGTTTTTTATTTTTTTGAAACTTTCAAACTTCCCGCCGGTTCCGCCCCCCCCCCCTGCGACACGG
>NW_017307158.1:1075383-1080706 GCF_000935625.1 Nanorana parkeri | reverse complement strand
GCTTTGTTAACCCCGAGCCACACTCGGGAATACCAATGGAAACGCGCGGAAAAGAACGCCCCAAAAAAGCTCCTGTACTTGTTTGGGCGTAGGGCGTTTTTCAGCGCGTTTCCATGGGCTGAAATATGCCCAGGTGGGAACCGTGCCCATAGGGATTCCTGGGATCTCACTTGCTGAGCGTTTTTCAGCGCTTCGATCGGCGCTGAAAAACGCTGAGGTGTGAACCAGGCCTAAAGGTTGTAGACCAATAAACCTTTCCCAATAGATTTTTGCTCTTCTTATATTCATTTTCCATTAAGGATCGTGACCACAAGTAAACAAGGCAGAATTTTTTAAAGATAAACTTCCATAAGCCTACACGTTTTGCTGTTAACATGGCTTCCTCTAGGGTGCGTGTGTACAAAATGCTAACAAATGTGCGTCTCGCAGTGCTAACAAAATATCAGTACGACTTCTCAGTGTCTCCTGCCTCTTAAATGTATAAATGAACAGTGCAGTTCCTGCATTCAGTCACCAGATGTCTCCATTGTACCACAGAAACATAGAAGAACGAATGGAGAAAAAGGCCAAGTGGTCCATAAAATGTTCTTCAGATTGAAAATATTGCCTTCCTGAACCTTATTCACATTCTAAATGTATTTCAGGGTTCCAATCATATTCCCCCTTTTCCCATGAGGCTGTAAGGTTCCTCTAGTCTCTTCTGTTATGCGTTATCCTTAGACCTTTCACCATTGTGCTGCCCATCTCAGGACTTGTTTTATCTTTTGGTAAGTGAGGTCTCCAAAACTGGACACAGTATTCTAAATGAGGTCTAACTAAAGCTTTATATAGGGGAATCAGGACCTCCTGCTGGGGATCCCTCTAGTGATAATAAAGATCTATATAGGGGAATCGGGACCTCCTTCCTCTTGCTGGTGATCCCTCTAGAGAAAATAAAGATCTATATAGGGGAATCAGGACCTCCTTCCTCCTGCTGGGGATCCCTCTAGTGATAACTAAAGATCTATATAGAGGAATCAGGACCTCCTTCCTCCTGCTGGGGATCCCTCTAGTGATAACTAAAGATCTATATAGGGGAATCGGGACCTCCTTCCTCCTGCAGGGGATCCCTCTAGTGATAATAAAGATCTATATAGAGGAATCAGGACCTCCTTCCTCCTGCAGGGGATCCCTCTATTGATAATAAAGATCTATATAGAGGAATCAGGACCTCCTTCCTCCTGCAGGGGACCCCTCTATTGATAATAAAGATCTATATAGAGGAATCAGGACCTCCTTCCTCCTGCTGGGGATCCCTCTTGTGATAATAAAGATCTATATAGAGGGATCAGGACCTCCTTCCTCCTGCTGGGGACCCCTCTAGTGATAATAAAGATCTATATAGATGAATCAGGACCTCCTTCCTCCTGCTGGGGATCCCTCTATTGATAATAAAGATCTATATAGAGGAATCAGGACCTCCTTCCTCCTGCTGGGGATCCCTCTAGTGATAATAAAGATCTATTTAGGGGAATCGGGACCTCCGTCCTCCTGCTGGGGATCCCTCTAGTGATAATAAAGATCTATATAGAGGAATCAGGACCTCCTTCCTCCTGCTGGGGATCCCTCTAGTGATAATAAAGATCTATTTAGAGGAATCAGGACCTCCTTCCTCTTGCTAGGGATCCCTCTATTGATAACTAAAGATCTATGTAGGGAGTCAGGACCTCCCTCCCTGACAGTGACCCATTTTGTGATTACTAAAGATCTGTACAGAGCAATCAGGACCTCCTTACTCCTGCTGGTCATCCCCCTAGGTATTGTAAAGGTATTGCAACATATTTAGTACTTAAGAGAAAGGGAATCTGGTTCAAAGAGTTTTAACAGCCTTGAAAGGTGCAGCCACAGTATTTTAGAAATGCAGCTTACCTTTCACCTAAAACTTTAACAGGGCCTAAAGCAGCACCCATAGTGGGACCCCCTCATTATGGGTAAAGAAGGTGCACAGACCCAGGAACTCAGTGCACTCATCTCACCAGAAGGATCCAAGAGAAATGCATTATATGGGCAAACGTATGTGAACACCTGACCGTCCCACCTATACGAGTTTGTTGGGCATCCCATTTCAAAGCCATGAGCATTAATATGGAGCTTGCCTCTCCTTGTGGCCATACCAGTCTCCACTCTTCTGGGAAGGCTTTCTGCAAGATCTAAGAGTGTGCCTGGGGGAATTTGTGCCCATTTAACCAAAAAAAGCATTTGTGAGGTCAGGCACTGATGTTGGATGAGAAGACCCGGCTCACACTTAGCATTCCACTCCATCATAAAGGTGTTCAGTAGGGTGGAGGTCAGGGCTGTGTGCAGGACACTCAGGTTCTTCCATGTCTTTATGGATCTGGTTTTCTGCATAGGGAACAGTCATGCTGAAACAGAAAAGAGCCTTCACTGAACTATTACTACAAGGTTGGAAGAGTGCAATTGTATAAAATGTCTTTCTTTGCTGTAACATTAACATTACCTTCACTCTAAACACCCAAACTCCATTATTTGGAGGGATGTACATATACTTTTGGCCATATAGTGGTAGGTGTGATGGTCTGGTGTCCACACAAATTTAACCATCTGGTGTATAAGGAAGTATCATTTGGTTTAGCATTCCAGCATCTACCAAAACACTGAAATATCAATTTTGAGGGGACTGACCCTTCATAATAAAATAACATTCGGTCACTAAAGCAAACTGAATCAGCAGTGTATCGCCAGGTACTCACCTCGCAGAGAGAATGCAATAAAGTGTCTGATGGTCCTTCTTCCTTCTCCCCATGGCTCTCATATAACGCTGTGTCTTATCTTGACTTCCAGCTGTTTCCTGGACCTAATTTTACTTCATATGTGGCGGAAATGGCTACTAATTTTCATTCCTGTGGCAGCGCTAGAAGAACCACGTATCTACTATCACTTTCACAGAAATTTATTGATGTCACTTACAGTTTATGAAGATGAAATATATTTAAACTTGAATGTTACCTCAGAATTTCATAACTGGGTTCTGGTCTGATAACTGGTTTCATACTGTTTCCATTATGACCAAAAAAAACCCCTATATATATATTATAATATATACACACACACACGCACACTGTATTCAAAAGCATGATGTCTGCGGGGGGGAGGGGGTGTCCCCAGTGTGGCATCACTGCCAGAATAAAGAAGAACACTGCATCTCCAAAACTTCTGCAACATAAAGGTTTGTAGCAAATTAAGCCATTGCATGATAGATCTACATACAGTAACTAAAATTCCTTAAAGAGTCCCTGTCACCAGTTAAAAGCACACAAAAATCAAATATTTTAACTCCTGACAGCGTACCAGATATATGCGGCGTCACAGAGGTGGGTTTTCTTCTGTGATGCCACATATATGCAGCATGTTTTTGTGCTGGGAGCTCACTCAATCGCACGCCCCCATCATAACCAGCTCCTGGTATTGGACTAATGATCGGGAGCCAAGATAGCCAATCACAGTGATCAGTAGTAAAAAAAAAAAAATTCCTCCCACTGTATCCCTTTTTCCACTGTGAGCAGAAAGAGATTCTGTGTGTTCCTTCTAGAGATACAATGTGTCCCTTCTAGAGATACAATGTGTCCCTTCTAAAGATACAATGTGTCCCTTCTAGAGATACAATGTGTCCCTTCTAGAGATACAATGTGTCCCTCCTAGTCCTTTTAGAGATACAATGTTTTCCTGTAGAGATACAACGTGTCCCTTCTAGAGATACAACGTGTCCCTTCTAGAGATACAACGTGTCCCTTCTAGAGATACAACGTGCCCCTTTCTAGAGATACAACGCGTCCCTTCTAGAGATACAACGTGTCCCTTCTAGAGATACAACGTATCCCTTCTAGAGATACAACGTGTCCCTTCTAGAGATATGTGTCCCTTCTAGAGATACAACGTGTCCCTTCTAGAGATACAACGTGTCCCTTCTAGAGATACAACGTGTCCCTTCTAGAGATACAACGTGCCCCTTTCTAGAGATACAACGCGTCCCTTCTAGAGATACAACGTGTCCCTTCTAGAGATACAACGTATCCCTTCTAGAGATACAACGTGTCCCTTCTAGAGATATGTGTCCCTTCTAGAGATACAACGTGTCCCTTCTAGAGATACAACGTGTCACTTCTAGAGATATAACGTGTCCCTTCTAGAGATACAACGTGCCCCTTCTAGAGATACAAAGTGTCCCTTCTAGAGATACAAAGTGTCCCTTCCAGAGATACGTGTCCCTTCTAGCGATACAACCTGTCCCTTCTAGAGATACAACGTATCCCTTCTGGAGATACAACCTGTCCCTTTCAGAGATACATGTCCTTCTAAAGATGCAACGTGTCCCTTCTAGAGATACAACATGTCCCTTCTAGAGATACAATGTGTCCCTTCTGGAGATACAACGTGTCCCTTCTAGAGATACAACGTGTCCCTTTTACAGATACAACGTGTCCCTTTTAGAGATACAACGTGTCCCTTCTAGAGATACAACGTGTCCCTTCTAGAGATACAACGTGTCCCTTCTAGAGATACAACGTGTCCCTTCTAGAGATACAACGTATCCCTTCTAGAGCTACAACGTGTCCCTTCTAGAGATACAACGCGTCCCTTCTAGAGATACGCAAAACAGATGACAAATGCACTCATCAATTCGTCACCAGCTTTACAGTAAGGTGCACACGGAATGGGCTTTAAACAGTAAAATAGCAAAAAGTTTTCCTGGCACACTCACCAGCCATCATGTAAAAAAAACTGTCTAACCGCTAAGGTTAAAAACAGAGGTTTGGATAACGTCTTCTGCAGAAAATGTGAAAGCCGCACAGCCGCGCCAAGGCACCTCTCATAGTGCGGTCCTAACTCTAAACTATCAGAGCCTCCTCCAAGACGTGTATCCAAACCTCTGTTTTTAACCTTAGTGTGAGACAGGTTTTTTTACCTTCTAGAGATACAACGCGTCCCTTCTAGAGATACAAAGTGTCCCTTCTAGAGATACAACATGTCCCTTCTAGAGATACAACATGTCCCTTCATTGGGATTTCCAGTAAGGACTGCTACAAGATTCATGGACATTTATTTCTCCTAGAGATACAATGTGTCCCTTCTAGAGCTGGAATTCAGCTTTCAATACAAATGAAGGTTCTTAGTCCTAACGGCTAATCATAAGTAGTTTGATGGTCATTGTGTCCCCGGGATTTCTCCTTTAAATCCCCTAATCTCTAAACCTCCTCTATCAATAAGGATTATGGAGAACTACGTGTATGAGAATTTAAAGTGATGTCACCTTCTTGCCGCTGCC
>NW_017307158.1:1057302-1075358 GCF_000935625.1 Nanorana parkeri | reverse complement strand
ACAGCCCTCCGATATATTAGGACTGCATTAACCTTGAAGAAGTCACGGCTGAGACACGGTAAGACTCTCATTTCCCCTGTCACATTATATCCTAGACGCCATCCCGCTCGCTGTGCCCACAGGCGGCTGTCCACATGGTCCTGTCAATCAGGGAGTGGAAGCGAATTCCATGGGTCACATTCTGTGTTCTTTGTAAAGGCGGTTTGGGAGGAACCGAAATAGTTATTCACTGTTATTCGCGTCTCCTCTCAGTGGTCATAATGCTATGGCATGATAATCGGTGTATAATCTTTATACACTTTATAAACTTTGTGTTTTACCAGTAAATGTTTAATACACCCATGACACTGGAATCAAGAGACAATTGTTTTCTAAAGA
Organism: Nanorana parkeri; assembly: GCF_000935625.1. NCBI lineage: Eukaryota > Metazoa > Chordata > Amphibia > Anura > Dicroglossidae > Nanorana > Nanorana parkeri. The sequence goes on along the minus strand of NW_017307158.1, from coordinate 1,074,980 downwards.
GAGCCCAGCAGAAGCTGCTCGCCTTCAGACTCTCTGTCTATGAAACTCTGTGCTCTATCATGTTATGCATGTGGTTGATGACTCCTTGAGAACAGTTGTAGATAGTCACAGGGGAGCCTAGGCGAGGCAATGTACCTTCTTCCTTTCATTCACCCCACTTTTCTCTTTGTGTTATTTTTCTTTTTTTTTTTCCATGACTTTATCATATGTCAGAAATCCACATTGAAAGACATACAAGCGCACAACCCCTTCTTACTATTATGGAAGAACAGATGGTAGCACCTGTATAAAGTGCTTGCTTTGTTCTTCAGTACTCTTCCAGTATCCACATGGTATATGTAGCAGACACTATCGAGCTTTATAAACAGCAGGCATGTTTTCTTCAGCAGAGCAGCTTAGAACAGACAGGTAAACACTGAGAAAAGAAATACATTGTCTTCGGTTCTAATGAGTGTGAGGAACATAGCACCGCATTTATAGCCACACAGGTAACTCAGTCGCATTACTCCAAACCCCAAGCTGAGGAATAAAACAATTCATGCCACTCCAGGTAGACCAGTACACTCCCGATGCTCTAGTACACTCCAGATTGACCAGTGCATGTGGTCCAGTACACTCCAGATGGTGCAGTACACTCCAGATGCTCTAGTGCACTCCAGATTGACCAGTGCATGTGGTCCAGTAGACTCCAGGTTGACCAGTACACTCCAGATGGTCAAGTACACTTCAGGTGGTCCAGTACACTCCAGGTGGTCCAGTACATTTCAGATGGTCCAGTACACTCCAGGTTGTCAAGTACACTTCACTCCTATACAGAGCCTAGGTGTGAGGTTTGTCTCCCTTCATCCAAGATATGTACAACATGACTTGAAGTACCACAGAAAATCTCTTTATTTCTCATGGCAAACAGAACATTTTTAATATGTTTTGTGACACGCACAGAGCCTTGAGAAAGCACCGTGTGCTGCAATGAACATGTACACCCGCATGTGCCTGTGACAGGTAAAGACGTTTTCTTGCCGTCAGTGGCGTAACTAGTGACCTCAGGGCCCCGATGCAAGAATCCATGAATGGGCGTGCGGGTAGGTGGGCGGGAGGAAGCTGCGGCCGGTCTTCACATGTAAAATTTAATTAAATGTGCAGCTACCCCGAAGGTAAGACCTAGCGCTATCTTCAGGGATGTCTGTAATATAAGACCTACCCCGAACTAGGTCTTACTTTCGGGGAAACACGGTACCAGCTATACCATGACCTGGATCAATGAGAACCTTCACAGACCTTCAATCTTACAGAACAAGTGCAGTTGAGTTTGGCTAGCTACTACTAGCTATACCATGACCGGGGATAAACGAGAACCTTATCCAACAATGACAATTTTGAGGTTTTATTCTTCACAGTAAAAGAAAATGCAACAAAATTGCTAAACATTCCCTTTAAAGTCTGATCTTGTTTCTTCCCCCGAGCAGTTGACCTTTGTGTCTTAGCAGTTAAGATAAAGGGTTAAATGCACTTGCCGTAGAGGGGTAGCCCAAATGATGAACCCGGACAAGTGATCTTCTGAGAGAATTGATGGTGGTGACAGTGAAACTGATACTGACACAGAATGCCACAAAGATTCCAGAAGCGGAAGAGGACTTGGCTTGGCTTCGCTCTCAGGCTGCTCTTCTTGCTTCTCCACACCGCACACTGAAGATTTGGTGGCCAGATATTTACTGTCCGTGTTCCTCTTCTTAGATGTCCTTTTACTGTATGATCTGTGACTTCTACTGCACTATGCTTTTGGCCAAGTCGGGTGGCTTTTGTGGGCACCATATTAGACCAGAGTGACACTATGGGGTTCTACTTACATAGTTTTGTGATTTCATCTTTTAATATCATATTCAAACCAAGTGTTGTGATTATGAGGTGAAATTAAAGGGTCAGTCCACCTCAGATTGGTGTTTTAGTGTTTAGTAGATGCTGCACAATGAAATCCCTTGTCTCTTCTATCTCCCCTGAATTCTGTTAGTGGGATCTCTGCACTGAGTTCCTCGCTCAGCTCACCTGTTGTGGCCATTATGAGGGTCTCGACCATCAATGCACTGAGTTCCTGGGTCTGTATACCTGCTGTGCCCATTATGAGCGCGGATACCACCATCCCTGAGCTGAGTTCCCGGGTCTGCACGTCTGTTGTGCCCATTATGAGGGTCTCCCTCCATCCCTGTGCTGAGTTCCCGGGTCTGTACACCCGCTGTGCCCATTATGAGCGGATACCACCATCCCTTAGCTGAGTTCCCGGGTCTGCACATCTGTTGTGCCCATTATGAGGGGCTCTCACCAATCCTGTGATAAGTTCCCAGGTTCGCAGTGCCCATTTTTAGGGTTCCCACCATCCCTGTGCTAAGTTCCCGAGTCTACACATTTGCAGTGCCCATTATGAGGGGCTCCCACCATCCAGACACTGAGTTCCAGACACCTGCTGTCCCCTTTATGAAGAGCTCCCACTATACATGCACTGAGTTCCCGGGTCTACACCTGCTGTCCCCTTTATGAAAGACTCCCACTATCCATGCACGGAGTTCCCGGGTCTACACACATAATATTATGGAGAATATAACAGGAGGAACTGGAACACACAAAGATGGACGGAGGCACCCAAAACTACAGATGGATGGGAACAAAACCAGTAATTATGACCAAGAGGTTTCACTGATCCAAGACATACAAGAGACCAGGGGCTAACTCAGCCCACCAGACTCCATCTATAACCACCTATAACCAGACCCAGACCTGGGAACTCTCTGGAATTAGCTTGGTACACCAAGAGATCAGGGGCTAACTCAGCCCACCAGACTCCATCTATAACCAGACCCAGACCTGGGAACTCTCTGGAATTAGCTCGGTACACCAAGAGACCAGGGGCTAACTCAGCCCACCAGACTCCATCTATAACCACCTATAACCAGACCCAGACCTGGGAACTCTCTGGAATTAGCTCGGTACACCAAAATATTTTTTCTTAAATCAATTGAGGATTAGTGCCGGCAGTTTATACACCCCATGACCCATCTAATGTGCAGATTAGAAGTTTCTGGAGATCACACAAATCTGTTTGACCAGACGGGCTAACCATTGTTCAGATCTGAAACTTACACTCACATGGCTAAAATAAAGATCCTCCTCCTTGTGTAGAGCTTTGTGAATTAGGCCAATTATGTTCATATTCAGTATAATGTTCGGCGGTGATTTTCCTGTATATTGTAGGCTGGAAAACATCTGTGGATTTATCACATCAATTACAAAAAGTCTGTGGACAGCAAGCGTGGGTCAGCAGACATGAAACCACGAAGAGGTTAATGGTGGGGGTCTTTAACTGGCAATAATTGGTGACAGCTGCATGTGATCCTTGTCAGTGGGGACGAGCCTTTGGAGGGTGGCGGAGGGAGACTCTGAAGATGATACTGTCTTCCATACGGAAATAACACATCCCATCTTTAAATAACTCCGGGCTTACGAGGCTGCTCCTGGCCCTTTGGAAAAAGACGGTCCCAAGAGCTGACAGTCTAACGATGGATGGCCGGCTTCCCTTCTGGTTTTTGCTTCCTCTCCTTAGCTGTGAGTCTGCTATTTATCTAGTGCATGTCTGTCTGTGTCTGCGGCACCGAGCTAAGCCAAAAGGTCTGGTTTGCGGTTTAGTGAGCCGGTTGCTTGTAGATTAAAGGATCAGTCCTCCTAAAACTGACACTTGTGCTGTGGGCAGCAGCTGGGGACATAAACTGCCTAACAATATGTTATGGTTGTGAGCTCTCTGGACTCGAGTAAGTCGAGCAAGTCATGATGTGGCCATCATGACTTACACTCTGCCTGGCTGTATTTGCAATGTTTGCTATGTAGTGTGCAACGAGAAACTGTACAAGGTGGGCGGGAAATCGAGAGGACCGACAGGACCTACAGCAAGGGGATGTCCCCACAAGAGACAGAAGTAGCCAACAAGTCTCTTCTTTCTATGGAGTCCATCTGTAGTGACCCCTTCAAAACCCAGCCGATGCTTCTGAAGAAAGAAAATGGAGGCTGGCCTCTGACCCAATATTTTGAGTTACAGGCACCGAAGTAGGCAGAACTGGTAACTCTTGGATTTTTACTTTCCCAGTCGGCATACCAGATCCCGGGCTGTGACATGGGATCAACATTACATGTCTGGCAGTTAGTAGATATGGGTACCTGACCATCACACCTACTTGAGCTTGTTGGACATCCCACTCCAAAGCCATGGTACTGATTTGCCACCCCCCACCCTATGCAAGTATAACAGCCTCCACTCTTCTGGAAAGGCTCTCCACAAGATTTTCAAGAGTGTCTGTGGGAATTCGTGCCCATTAGGTAAAAAAAACTTTGTTGAACAAGAAGACCTGGCTCCGAGCTGGAGTTCCATTTCATCTCAAAGCTATTCAGTAGGGTTGAGGTCAGGGCTCTGTGCAGGCCACTCGAGTTCCTCCACACCAAATTCATCAAACCATGTCTACATGGAGATGGCTTTGTACATGGGGGACAGTCATGGTGGAACGGAAAAGGGCCTTCACCAAACTGTCACCATAAGGTTGGAAGAATTGTCTAAAGTGTATTTGTATGTTATTTTTGTCAATAGAGATTGCTTGGCTATGTGCTTGATTTTATGTACCTGGTTTTGGAAAAGGATGTCCAACCAGCTCATGTAGGTGTGTTTGGTCAGATGGCCACAAACCTTTGGCTGTATCGTGTATGTTCTGAAGGGTTAAAAAGTTGGGTGTGCTTCACCCTATGTGGGCACCAGGGTGAAATGTTCTGCAGTGTGTACAGAAGCTCTGATGTTCTTCTAGAAGGCAGAATAAGTCCATGCAGAGATCCCAAAACCGAGGGTGGGGGGAGGGGAGTCCCTGGGCTCATTCACACCAAAATGTATGCATGAACGTGTGTTGTGTTAGTAAAGCTTGCGCCAGGAATATAGGACAACGCCCTGTGAAAGAGCCCCCGGTGTAATATGCCATTATTAGGACCACAATAGGCCACTGACTTATTTCTCATTTAGCAGCCCATAGGAGCAAAGCACCAACTTGGCACCTGTAATAACGTGGGATTATGGGGAATATATGGCGGTTGATCTTGGCAATTAAGCGTCTTTAATCTCCAGCATAATAGTCATATGATTACACCGGATCAATTCCCAGCAATGGAATTATAGGACATAGTACAGCTTTATCCTACTGAAGGATAGTCATGGCACTGTGCTCTGTTTATCAGGAGACCACAGCTCTCCCTGTGTAATCATCGGATCTCTGTGACAGCCGGGTGCTGTGCTCTGTTTATCAGGAGAACACAGCTCTCCCTGTGTAATCATCAGAGCTCTGTGACAGCCGGGTGCTGCGCTCCGTATATCGGAAGAACTTGGCTCTCCCTGTGTAATCATCGGAGCTCTGTGACAGCCGGGTGCTGCGTTCCGTATATCAGGAGAACATGGCTCTCCCTGTGTAATCATCGGAGCTCTGTGACAGCCGGGTGCTGTGCTCCGTATATCAGGAGAACATGGCTCTCCCTGTGTAATCATCGGAGCTCTGTGACAGCCGGGTGCTGTGCTCCGTATATCAGGAGAACATGGCTCTCCCTGTGTAATCATAGGGACTCTGTGACAGCCGGGTGCTGCGCTCAGTTTACAGAGAAAGCGGCTGTCAAACTGACAGCAGAGTGGAGCGCTGCTGGTTGTACAGGGAGAGCTGTGCTCTCCCAGTGTAATCTGCAGGACTGAGCTGTCAGTTTGACAGCTCAGTCCAGCACACTGTAGGTGAGAGCCATGTTATTTAGAGACAGGAGAAGCTCCCACCCCAGCTGCACCCCAAGGTGGCTTTCTCTTCTGCCATCGTCCCGACTTGACCTCTTGTGACAACTCCAAAATGTTAGACTTCCCCTCACTTTCTGTACTGGAGACAATGGTGACGAGGACATACTGTATATAGAGGGGAGGATCTCCCCAGCAGAGACACAGCAATAAAAACCTTTCCACACTTTTTTTTTAGGCTGTCATTGCACACAGCCTGCAATATACAGGCAACACACAAAGCACAACATAAACGTTATCACAAATACTGCGTTTGCTAACACTGCTGATTGTGAAATTGGGAAACCTTACTGCACCAAACATGAAAATAGGAAATCTGCCAACCGACAAACCCCACAAATAAAACTCTCACCCCGCGCTTAAATATAAGTCAATATAAATAGCTGTATCCGGTTTCAGTAAAAAGGGGCGTAAGTCAGGCAACTGCAAGCATACAAATAACGCATGCATGCTAAGTACTAAAGCTGAACTCCGGGGAAATATAAAAACTACCCATGCACTGGGGTCTCCTCTTTGTCCCGAATAATACTGGGACCCGATCTAGAGGGGGAGAGGGAGGTTTGGGGGGTAAGTTTGTGTCATGCCTGGAAATACCCTTTAATAACCAGGGGCTGATTGTTTTATGACGCAGGGTAGTTGAAGCACAATCTTTGTATAAGATGATCCCATGCTTTTGGTAATGAGAAGGCAAAAATGCCTTTGAAAGGGTTAACTTAGGGGTCTACTTATAAGAGCCCTATGAATATCCGTTAATGTTTGCTTTGTGCGCATAAGGTTGAAAAAACAAAGGTTCTTCATATATTATCTTTGCAGGTCAAAGGTAATGTGATGTAATACCGCATTATGACCAGTAGATGGAGCTGAGGAGCAAAGGGAATAAATACCTATTTCTTATGCTCCTCAGCTCCATCTAGTGGCCATAATGCGGTATTACACTACAATTCATTTGACCTGAAAAGAAAATATATTAAAGGAGAATTATGAGGCGAGTGAAAATCACTCAGCCTCATAGTTCTAGCCGACCTGTGACAATGAGACTGTCACAGGTCGGCTCAATAGATTGGGAAGTGAGCGAACACATAGCGTCGCTCGCTTACTTTTCGATCCTGTCCCTGCAGAGAGCCGTGACTGTCACTCACGGCGCCCTGCAGGGATTCCCCCCCTCTCCTGTCCGATCATCCAGCGCTGACTGGCGGAACGGACGGGGGAGGGGGCGGGCACAGCTGGCTCTGCCTCTAGATAGGCAGAGCCAGCTGTCAATCCCGCAGCTGGGTGGATCTCGACAGTAATGTCGGGATCCGTCCCGGCTGCTGCGGCGTCTCAGTATACCGCGAGCTGTAGCCTACTATATACTGAGCTTTGGGTGACGGGAGGACGCTAGTTTGTGTCCTCCCGTTACCCTAAGGAGAACTATGGGGAAAAACACTGACCCCATACTTCTCCTTTAAGAGCCATGTCTGTGAAGGTTCTCATGTATCCAGGTCACGGTATATCTGTAAAAAATAAGTCAAGGCAACTGGTCTTGCTGTATTTTTCTTTGGAGACATTTCACCGGTCATCCGACCAGCTTTCTCAATTCAGAATGACTTGTACAAAAATTATCTGGGAATAAATATGGTGAATGTTGTTCTAATCCACATACTCTGTTAATCGCAACCAGCGGGGGGTCAGAGACCTCATGGAGGTAAGGTGTTGGTTGCATTTGCATAATTAGAATCTAGGAGGTGTTATTAACCTGCCCAGCGAGAGGTGTTAAAACAGCAGTGTGCCCTCTGATTGGCTGTTTCTCTGTCTATAAGATTCCCTGGCCAGTGAGGAGTCTCAACTGTTAAACGACTTGTTTGAAGATTACAACAAAAACTCTCGTCCTGTCCGATCCATCAGCGACATTGTCGAAGTCCGTCTGAAACTCACCCTCACCAACCTCATCTCCCTGGTAAGTCCCGTAAGGGAAGGAGCACCAGACCAAATGATGTAAGGGTCCAAATCTCACTTCATCAGGGTTACACAAAGAAGTATAGAAGTAGCCCCGATGAAGGGGGAGTGGTTTTTGGTCCACGAAACGCATTGGCTGTTTGGACCAAACCATTAAAGTGATATGGACTCATCATGGATTAGTCAGCTGCTCCTTCTGTTGGTGTTATGGCTACTTCGGAGCTGGGAGACATGAATTTAGTCAGCCAAGCTCAGGAGGTCTCTCAGCTCCGACAGTCGTCCTCTGACATACGAAGTGACGCTAAATAAGGAATTCAATCTAAATCTTTCACAGGTAGGCTTGTTAGAATGATTTACCATTAAGAACGATCCTTTGCGAGATTGAGGGCTGAGCCAGTACATCATAAATGCCGGTGCACTCCCCCCCCCTCAACATTGAGCCGCATACAGCCCCCCATAGAAGTCAATGGCTATACGCGGATCTACAGCAGTACTTGTATTCAGACATAAATCCCTTGATGCTGGAAACCTGCGTCCAGGGATGTACCACCATACGCGGCTGTGCACAAGTACCGGCCTATACCATTGACTTCTATAGGAGTCTGTACGCACCACCTGCGGCTCAATGGCGGGTGGGAAAATACGGCGGAATGTACATTATATGGGCTCAGCCACCCCTGTGCATGGGACCTAATGCTAAACATTTTTTTATTTCATTTCCTTTGACAGAATGAGAAAGAGGAGACGATGACAACGAACGTGTGGCTCCAGCTGGTAAGGGGAAGACTCTAATAACTGCACCTTACATTGAAGTGGAACTCCAGCCAAAACCCATCGTCTATGTCCCCTGTGGCAGGATTCCCCACATTGCTTGTTATAGTTCATTTTTTTGGCTTGCCCACCCCCCATTTACCCTCCCCTCCTCATAGCAATGTATTAAAAAAAGCTAGAGTTCCTCTAAGCTTCCACAAGACTGTCCACCAGACCCCATGTGACAGCAGTGCTGCCTGGCAATTGGTCACCACTGCATTGTTAGAGGAGACAGCCACATGCTCCCCCATACCTGGAAATACAGTGATTTCACTTTGCCCCAAATGGAGCTGAAAGGGTGCAAACACGGGGACAAAGAACCAGTGGCGTAACTAGTGACCTCAGGGCCCCGATGCAAGAATCCATGAAGGGCCAAACCCACTCATTGGCTGCTGCCCGGCTGGATGATGCTTCACGCTGCGCCCGGAACAAGGTGAGGGGAGCAGCGTGAAGCATGTAGGGCCCAGGACAGGAGGAAGAGGTCCCGGGACTGACATTAGCGGTTACCAGGGTAATAAATATCCTGGTAATCAGCGGTTACTACGGGCCCGGTCCTCCTGTCCTGGGCCCCCTCCAAGTGGCGGAACTCCAGGGCCCGGTCGCGGCCGCGACCTCTGCCACCCTGGTAGTTCCGCCACTGCAAAGAACAGGTTCTCTTTAGGCCTCATTCACACTGCCGCACGTATACATTTGTTTACGCCCATATACGCGTCTATACGCGCGTACATGCGTACAGCACATTGAAAATTCCATTACGAGTGATGCATTCTGGGATTGCATATACTGCACGCACGTATATACGCGCATATCTAGAAAGGATTGTCACCAGCACACCAAAAGTTTTGAAGCAAAAAGTCCTTTATTGACAAATCGCCATCCAATACAAGCCCTTTCGGGGTCTCAGCAGTACCCCTTCATCAGGCTCAGAATGGAGCCATTCTGAGCCTGATGAAGGGGTACTGCTGAGACCCCGAAAGGGCTTGTATTGGATGGCGATTTGTCAATAAAGGACTTTTTGCTTCAAAACTTTTGGTGTGCTGGTGACAATCCTTTCTAGATCTGCATTGTTCATGGGGCCGTCCGTGGTCACTACAAGCACCCACCTGCTTGGCAGGTTTACTACTATTTTTCGGTAAGGAGTGCAGCTGGTTCTTGACTACATATATACGCGCATAGACGCGTATATACGCAATATACAATTTTGCTTGCGTTGTGTGCGAATGAGGCCTTAAAGTGCATATTGACCTGATGTGGCAGTCAGATGGGGATGCATGGAAGTGATTTTGTATAAACACTTTCTACACATACGCATTGAGCAGGCAAGGAGAAGGGAAACAATCGGAAAGCACGTCTGGGACAAAACAGTAGCCATTGGCCAGGAATGGCTTTTAGTGAGTACGGAAATAAAACCACCCACCTGTAACAAGCGAAGATATATGGGCAAATGTTTGTGAACCCTTGACCATCACACCTAGCTTGTTGGACATCCCATTCCAAAACTATGGCCATTAATATGGATTTGCCTTCCCTCTACTTTGTAGCAATAACAGGCTCCACCAGATGGAAGTGCTTTCCACCAGATTTTGGAGTGTGTCTGGGGGAATTTGTGCCCATTCAGCCAAAAGAGCATTTGTGGGGTCAGGTACTGATGTTGGATGAAAAAACCTGGCTGACCATCAGTGTTATCTAATTCATCTAAAAGGTGTTCAGTAGGGTTGAGGACAGGGTTCTGTCCAGGCCACTTGAGTTCCTCCACACCAAGCTGGCCAAACCATGTCTTTATGGAGCTGGCTATGTGCCCGGGGGCACAGTCATGGTGGAACAAAAAAGAGCCTTCACCAAACTGTTACCACAAGGCTGGAAGAGCACAATTGTCTAACATGTCTTTGTATGCTAATGTTTGCCAGTGGAGATTACATGGCTATGTGCTTCATTGTGTGTACCTGGTTTTGGAATAGGTGTCCACAAACTTTGCTCCATACAGTGTACATCGGGCTGACTTTTCTTTGAAGGGGGCTCAGCACACTTGCATGACACACAAATGACTATCTGAAGGCAGAATCTAGTCTGCATATGGAATACCAACATGAAAGTACCGAACAGGAAGTCACACCAGAATTTAATTACCAGCAATCCTTAAAACAATAACTCAAAATGTGTCTTATAGCGAGCTCTGACCATTGGCCCTTCAGTATCTCAGGCCCGTTTGCCGCATAGCTTGAAGTATTTCACCAAAGTCTCCAATATCTTGATGTGTCCTAGGAATGGGATGACTACCGGCTGACGTGGAATGAGTCAGACTACGCTGGGATATCAGTCTTACGGGTTTCTCCCGACATGGTCTGGTTGCCTGACATCGTTTTGGAAAACAAGTAAGTCTCCTGAAGCATCTCGGCTCTTTAGATGCTCAGCATAAGGTCCCTCAAGACAATCTGTCTGCTTTTGCTTCCAGTTCTGTTTTCAGATTTACTGAAAAGCAAATGCCCAACACTGGTTCCGGAAAATAAGAGGAGTGCCATCGATGCTGCTTCTCAGCCGAAGACTTGGCTCTGTAGGGTCTTGTCTTGGTGGACTTGGCTCTGTAGGGTCTTGTCTTGGTGGGAGTGCCTTTGACCTTCCAAATAAAAAAAAGGGTTTACCAACTTCCTACCAAATTTCTGTCGGCCCAGAAGAAAGGAAAGTGTTAATCACAAGTGCTCTGATTTTGTTTATCGGCTGATGGACCAAGACCATTGAAGACCATAGTGGATCCCAGCAGGTTCAAGGACGAGCCGATGTCTCCGTACCTGGTTTTCAGAGGAGACCTCTGCTTGTCCAAGAGCAGAGGGTTAGTGTTGGGGTTACAGGGAGGGTTAGTGTTGGGGTTACAGGGAGGGTCAGTGTTGGGGTTACAGGAAGGGTTAGGATTACAGGGAGGGTTAGTGTTGTGGTTACAGGCACGGTTAGTGTTGGGGTTACAGGCAGGGTTAGAGTTATAGGATGGCTTAGTGTTAGAATTATAGGAAGGGTTAGTTTTGGCATTACAGGGAGGGTTAGTGTTAGGGTTACAGGGAGGGTTAGTGTTAGGGTTACAGGGAGGGTCAGTGTTAGGGTTACAGGGAGGGTTAGTGTTAGGGTTACAGGGAGGGTTAGTGTTGGGATTACAAGGAGGAATAGTGTTAAAATCATAGGAAATGTTGGTGTTAAGGTTACAGGGAGAGTTAGTGGTAGAGTTATGGCAAGGGTTAGTGTTAGAGTTACAGGGAGAGTTAGTGGTAGAGTTATGGCAAGGGTTAGTGTTAGAGTTACAGGGAGAGTTAGTGGTAGAGTTATGGCAAGGGTTAGTATTGGGGTTACAAGGAAGGTTAGTGTTAGGGTTCTGGAAACGCTAACGTTCTGGCATATGTACATCACTCAGGAAGCAGAGTCTTATGGCCCTCATAATGTTAAGCTGGCATAAGGTACCTCGTACAAATCTACAGCTTTAGAAGACAATGGATTCTATATAAAGGGCCGTCCTTCTCTGTAAGAGCCTTTTTATATTGTCTTTCAGCGTTGATGGCCAGTTTGAGGTGGCTTATTACGCCAACGTCCTGGTATATAGCACCGGCTACATTTCTTGGCTCCCGCCGGCCATTTTCAGGAGTGCGTGCGCTGTGGAGGTCACCTACTTCCCATTTGACTGGCAGAACTGTACATTGGTGTTCAGGTGAGCAACCGATGTATATTCTTTACTTGGAACACTGAGACAGTCACATCAGTCTCTGTACAGAGGAGCTTACACTCTGTGATATACAAAGAATGTTAGGTGGAAGCAGATACTAACTTGTATTCAATGGTGGAGAAGAAGCATTTCACAAGCCTCCTGAACTCTTCCATCCTGTAGGTCAAAAACATACACTGCGAAGGAAATCACTCTACTTTTGGCTTTTGCTGAAAGCGGGGATCTGTTGGAGCGGGTGGACATTGACCCCGAGGCTTTCACAGGTAATACCGCGCTATTTCCTTTCCCATCTTCTACCATCATTCCTCAAGTTGCCAACAATGGTAATCTGCTAACCTTTTCCTGTTCCTTGTCTTGTCTATTGCTTCCTCCCACGTTCAGAAAATGGAGAATGGGCAATAAAGCACTGCCCCGCCTGGAAGTATGTGAACAATCGCTATACGGAGGAAGACCTTCAGTATCAAGAGATTAATTTCGGGCTTGTTATTCAAAGGAAGCCTCTTTTCTACATAGTCAACATCATCGTACCCTGTGTCCTCATCTCCTCCCTGGTAGTGTTGGTCTATTTCCTGCCAGCCAAAGGTGAGATAACCGCCATGAGGGTGAGATGAAGTAAGAAATGTGTGCTAAAGTACAGCTTATAAAATACAGTAGAAAGGGTCACTCTAAGGTATTTACAATAGGGCTGTTACTGATTCAAATTTTTGTGTTCGATTAATCGGAAATGTTTTCAATCGATTAATCGATTAATTTCGATTAATTATAACGCACATACAGATCCAACTACATTGGCCTATACACATACAGCACAGCAATGAAGTAATAAAATGAACTAGGATCACACTTATCCAGCGCGTTGTTAATCTCACGTGCCCCACTCAATATGGCCGCCGCTTGAGTGGGGCAACTCAGAATAATAACGTGCTGGATTACTGTGATCCTACTTCATTTTATGACTTCATTGCTGTGCTGTATGTGTATAGGCCAATGCCTTTGCTGGCGCTCGTGCAGAAAGTTTCTTGGGCAAACTCACCAGCCCAAGTGGCTCAGTCGGCTAACGAAGGGGGGAGGAGTCCGGTGATGTCACGGACATCAACATCACCGGACTCCTCCCCCCTTCCCTTCGTTAGCCGACGGAGCCATTTGGGGAAGGAGTCCGGTGAAGTCGATGTCCGTGACGTCCCCCGGATCTCCGACGGGACTCCCGGAAGGCGGAAGAGAGGTGAGTATTTTCATTAGCGATCCAAAATATTTTAATCGATCAAAAAAATTTTTATCGATCAAAAAGATTAACGATTAATCGAGAAATTAATCGTTAATTTGCACAGCCCTAATTTACAATACATACGGGGGGGGGACCTTTGCAACTGGACAAATCTCCAGTATATGGCCAAGAGTGTGTGGACATTCCCTTCAAATCATTGAGTTCAGGTGTTTCCAGTGAATGGTACTGGTACAACATTGTAGACACGTGTACGCTTCTAACCTTGTGGCAACAGTTTGGTGAAGGCCATTTTCTCTTCCAGAATGACTGTGCTCCTGTACGCAAAGCCAGTTCCGTCATGACATGGTTTTATGTGGAGGATCTCAAATGGTCTGCACAGAGTCTTGATCTCAATTCCATTAAACACCTTTTGTAATGAATTGGAAAACCAATTGTGAGCCAAGTCTTCTCCTCCAACATCAGTACCTGAGCTCACAAATGCTCTTGTGACTAAATGGGCACAAATACCCCCAGATACACGCCAAAATCTGGTGGAAAGCCTTCCCAGAAGAGCGAAAGTTGGTATAGCCATAGTGTGCCAACTCCATATTAATGTCCAAGGTTTTAGAATGGGATGCCAACAATTTCAATTGGGGGTGTGATTGTCAGGTGTTCTCCAACTTATAACTGGCCATATATGGTTTATTGTCCCAAAAAGGGGTAGGATGGTTTTTCAATATGACGGAAACTAACTTCTACAAAAAGACATACAGTAATAGAATGTTGAACTATTTTTAAAGATGGAGCCTGGTGTGCAGAGTCCGAACCCTGGCTCCTTATATCTGTTGAATGGTCCAACATTGAGATCTCCCTGTCATCATTCCACTTCCTGTTTCTGTTCACGTGTCCCCGCCTACCTTTGTGTTATCCGTCTCCTCCTGCTACATTCTCCATAATACACTGCCTGCCCCAAAAAAGTCACCACCCAGACTTAGCTAAGCAGGCAGGTCAGAGCCTTCCATTGGATTACAGGTCTAGGTTCAGCAATGTCATGCGCCCAACAAATGAGGTCAGCTGCCTCCCTGAATTTACGGAAAGATCAGGTTTTTCCGTTAATTTATTTTTTCTTCCCTGATGGCACATTGGGCGTATTCCAAGATGACAATGTCAGGATTCATCGGGCACAGACTGTGAAAGAGTGGCTCAGGGAGCATGAGACATCATTGTCACACATGGATTGGCCACCACAGAGTCCAGACCATTGGAGGGGTGACACCAAAACGACTTGCAGTCATTTTGGTGTCACCCCCCTCTGAAAAGTCTGGCGCTCGGTCATGCACCGAACGCCCGACAGTATCAGGAGAGAGGAGGGGACCCCCGGCGGCATACCTTATCCCGCCGGGTGACTGTCCCCTCCTCTCTCTGCCGGCGTCCATCACCAAGATGGCCGCCGGCAGGTATCAGAAGACTGTCGCGCGTGCGCGATGACGTCATCGCGCACGAGTGTGTTGAAGTCACGCACATGCGCGGTGACATCTCGGCAGGGTGACACTCGGTTACCGCTCTGGGTGTCACCCAGCCTCGGGACGCCCCTGAGCACGGGTCTTGGGTACAGTACATAAGGGACAAAGGTATCACTGAGTTCCCAGCAGTGTATAGTCTACACCCAAGTCCCCAGGCCTACCTACCTCCCTACTGCCATCACTGACAAGGATTATCATTCTCCCTGTTGGACTGTTGTTGTAGTGTTGCGGAGAAAGCAGAATAATGATTTCCCCTTTTTGTTGTTGGGGAGAGGATGCAGGTTTCACTGTTGCTGCGTTTCCTGAGATGAAGGAAACCAGAACCAGAAGAAGCTCGCCAGAATCCATAAACTAAAATATTGGTAAATGTGGATCACGGACATTAAATTCTGGTCTCTGTCCCGTCCTTGTCATCCTTCCAGCTGGTGGACAGAAATGTACCGTCTCCATCTCGGTCCTCCTTGCCCAGACTGTGTTCCTGTTCCTGATCGCTCAGAAGGTTCCGGAGACATCTCTAAATGTCCCACTTATCGGCAAGTAAGTGACTCTACATATGTTGCCATCTTCACTACCAGCTGAGTTGTTTTTGTATATGAGGTTTGCCACCAAAAAGACGAAAGGCGGGAATGTCAACTATTACGAGAGTGACACGTGCGGCTCAGTCGTGGAGTGGAGAGTGACCAAGGGTCAACTCAACGGATCAACAAAGCCAACTCTAAAGCTCTAACCATAACTCTCAGCGGCCATTTACAGCCTATTACACCCTTAACCTGCCAAAACACCTTCATTTTGGTCTTTCTCATTGACTTCAAAGCATTTTGCTGGAATGGCCATGGAAGTGGAAATTCCCAATTTGCTCATTCTTAGTGAAAATGGACCCGTAGTCAGGCCCGGATTCCCCACAAGGCCACCGAGGCCCGGCCTCGGGGCGGCAGGGCGCATAGGGGCGGCAGCGGTGTCCTTGTGGGGAAATTGCCCTCTCTACATTCAGTCCTGCTTTGTACAAGCCACGCTAAATGTAGAGTGAGGGAAGCCGATTGTTCGTTTACATGCGAAGTCGGCGATGTCACCGAGATCACATGTAAACAGTGTGCATGCTTCTCCCCCTTCCCCCTGCACTTACCTCTCTCCTTTGGTTCCGCCCCCCGCCACCGAGTCTCTGACTGCAGTGAGCAGAGCGGCAGGGCTAAAGGTAACCCTGCCGCTCCGTGTAGACAGTGAGAGGGGAGAGCTGTGCTGTGCTGTGCCGTGCTCTTCCTCTCTCACCTGTCACTGGAGTTCCAGCACAGCGCTGTGCTAGGACTCCTGTATTGGAGGTGACAGGGTCACTAAAGAGAACCTGTCACCTCCAATTGCTATTACACATGGGGATTGTTTTCTCCTGTGTGTAAGCAATAAAGTTAGATGAAAAAAAAAAATTGATACATTTTTTTAAATAAATAAATTGGGGTACAGGCTGGAGTGAGTGTGATTGAGGCACGGAGTATTAGTCCATGAACCCATCGCACTCCTAACCGCTCTTTCCATGTAAAATAAGTGGGTGGAGCGGTAATCAACGGATGACAACCATTCTCAAGTAACAGGAATACGGACACCGGCGCTCCAAATGCTGTACAAATGCGTTTATTTATTGACGGACATGCAGCATATCACATAACATGCAACGTTTCGGGGTCTCGCAGGATCCCCTTCCTCAGGCAGAGCATGTGATAACAGTGCTAGTGAACATAGGGGCGTCCCGAGGCTGGGTGACACCCGGAGCGGTTAGAGCGGTCATGCTCTGCCTGAGGAAGGGGATCCTGCGAGACCCCGAAACGTTGCATTTTATGCGATATGTGGCATGTCCGTCAATAAACGCATTTGTACGGCATTTGGAGCGCCGGCGTCCGTATTCCTATTCTTAGATTGAGGCACGGAACGCAGATTGCCATTGGGAACAGCAAAAAAAATAGCGGCTGGTGTTTTTTTTCTGCCTGACATCATGTGTCCGGGTTTCTGCTGCCATGAAATCCGGACAGGGCATTCAAAACCCGGACTGTCCGGGGGAATCCTGGGCAGGTGGCAACCCTAGTGCTCAGTGGGGGGTTCCCATCATTTAGGAATCACCATCACACGCACATGGGTCCATCTAAAACCCGGTTCTTTACTTCATCTTGGTGCGTTTCAGCCTCCACACCGGGCCTTAGTCACAGCCAGGACGGAAACGCGTCAGCACTTTGCTGCTTTTGCATCAAGATGACATAAAGAACCAGTTTTTAGATGCGCCGGCGATTGCCAATGAATGTGGACGAGGTCGCTGACCGCGATCTAGAAGGACTCATACACTTTTCGCGGTGGTTGATGGCACGAGAGCCCTCCCCGGTACCGGATCCTGACCCGTCTTTCTTTTGCAGATACCTGATCTTCGTGATGATCGTGTCCACGATTATCGTGCTTAGCTGCGTCATCGTTCTGAACGTGTCTCTGAGGACGCCGAGCACGCACAACCTGACTGCCGTCATGAAACGGGTGAGCCGATCACTTGCCCCATAAGAACGCTTAGATGTTTTAGGTGACCCGTCTTTGCTGTGTGGTTCTTGTACTCGGCCGAGGAGAGACAGACGCCGTGTACGGCCGCGGAGAGATCTCGTAGAATACATTAATTGGGGGGGGGGG
>NW_017307158.1:1045860-1057156 GCF_000935625.1 Nanorana parkeri | reverse complement strand
CAAAGCTGGAGCAGATTGAATCTGGGGCCGTTGCCCCTGGCAACCAATCAGCATCTCTCTTCAGTTTGCCCAGGTGAGGTTTGAAAATGAGACAGAGAAGCTGATTGGCTGCCATCGGTTACCACAGTCTTCACCCCCCGGCAGAGCTACACCGGGCATCCAAATCTTCAGCATCCAACAGTTCTCGGCGCGCCGGGTGCCGGCAGTTTTATTATGTATTAGAAAAGTACCTAAGGTGTGGAATCTGTCTGGCGTGTGCTGCCGCCTGTGTCCTTACCGGGGAGATTTACCATCACTTCCTGTCCAGGTGATGGGAGGCAAAACAAGGAACGGAGAAAAATCTCTTCTATGGGCAACCAGACATAGAACAGGAGATGGTCAGATACTGCAGGCATGGTACAGGAGATGGTCAGAGACTGCAGACATGGTAGAGGAGATGGTCAGAGACTGCAGACATGGTAGAGGAGATGGTCAGAGACTGCAGACATGGTACAGGAGACGGTCAGAGACTGCAGACATGGTGCAGGAGATGGACAGAGAGTGCAGGCATGGTACAGGAGATGGTCAGAGACTGCAGGCATGGTACAGGAGATGGTCAGAGACTGCAGGCATGGTACAGGAGATGGTCAGAGATGGCAGACATAGTGCAGGAGATGGTCAGGGGCGGCAGACATAGTGCAAGAGATGGTCAGAGACTGCAGACATGGTACAGGAGATGGACAGAGACTGCAGACATGGTACAGGAGATGGTCAGAGACGGCAGACATGGTACAGGAGATGGTCAGAGACTGCAGACATGGTAGAGGAGATGGTCAGAGACTGCAGACATGGTACAGGAGACGGTCAGAGACTGCAGACATGGTACAGGAGATGGTCAGAGACTGCAGACATGGTACAGGAGATGGTCAGAGACTGCAGACATGGTACAGGAGATGGTCAGAGACTGCAGACATGGTACAGGAGATGGTCAGAGACTGCAGACATGGTACAGGAGATGGTCAGAGACTGCAGACATGGTACAGGAGATGGTCAGAGACTGCAGACATGGTACAGGAGATGGTCAGAGACTGCAGACATGGTACAGGAGATGGTCAGAGACTGCAGACATGGTACAGGAGATGGTCAGAGACTGCAGACATGGTACAGGAGATGGTCAGAGACTGCAGACATGGTACAGGAGATGGTCAGAGACTGCAGACATGGTACAGGAGATGGTCAGAGACTGCAGACATGGTACAGGAGATGGTCAGAGACTGCAGACATGGTACAGGAGATGGTCAGAGACTGCAGACATGGTACAGGAGATGGTCAGAGACTGCAGACATGGTACTGGAGATGGACAGAGACTGCAGACATGGTACAGGAGATGGTCAGAGACGGCAGACATGGTGCAGGAGAGGGTCAGGGACGCAGACATGGTACTGGAGATGGGCAGAGACTGCAGACATGGTACTGGAGATGGGCAGGGACTGCAGACATGGTACAGGAGATGGTCAGAGACTACAGGCATGGTACGGGAGATGGTCAGAGACTGCAGGCATGGTACGGGAGATGGTCAGAGACTGCAGGCATGGTAAGTAAGCAGCTAGGCAGGGAAAACTTTGACTACTGGGGCCACTCATAAAGTACCAAGGGCCACAAGTTGGGCATCAGGGCCTTAGGTCAACAAAACAGCAAGATAATTAGCATTTTACAAAAGGTTCAGCATAAGCTCCAAGCTTGTGACTTCTCAGAGGAGTGGAAGAGAGTAACATGGGGTCTATCTTGCAGAGGCTCCTGGAGGTCCTCCCGCGATACCTGCACATGAAGATCGAGCCGTGCGAGGAGGAGGAGCAGACGCCGAAGGAGAGGAGGAAGAGCTCGCTGGGAATCATGCTGAAGGCCGAGGAGTACGTGCTGAAGAAACCGCGCAGCGAGCTGATGTTCGAAAGGCAGAGGGAGCGGCACGGGCTGAGCCGGGACTCCCGGGGCCACAGAGGTGAAGAGGAGGGAGAACGCAAAGGCAGAAAGGGGCAGTGGAGGTGGCGGATAGGTAAGGACAGGGCAGAGAGGCGGCCATTTTGTGCCGAAGCCGCCATATTCGGGCTGAGCCCCCCAAAATACACGCCGATGTAACCTACAGTATGAGCTCATTAGGAACTAGCTGCACCGAGGGGGCCGACATACAAATCCTGGAGCGCCAGCAGAGCAGGACACCCTCCAAGCGGCCATCTTCTCCAAATTCGATTGGTTGTTGGCAGGGCTGTAGCTACCATGGGGCGAGTGAGGCGAGTGAGGCCTGGCTGCGCCCCCTCGCCCCTGTTACCATGGTGAGCACAGGGTGCCATTGGCAACAGGGGAGCCAGGCGGCCAACACAGCCCTGGCTCGGCAGGGAGAAGAGGAGTGGCACAGGCTTATGCTTCTCCTCGGACCCCCGCTGTATGGGCAGATGATTCTGCGTCCTCAATCTCTTTTTCTATTTCAAAAGGGAGTTGTCAGGGTTCTGTTAAAGGCTTGTTCACACCAAGCGCGTTCCAGGATCTGTTACAGACCGCATCAAAAATGCGCCCAATGTACTCCAATGGTATTTTGGGCTCTAGTTCACACCGCAGCGTTCAGTTCCAGAGCATGTAAAAAAAACTGCAGCAAGTCCTTTTTTACCTGCTCTGGAACGCATGCAAACGCCCTGGAACGCACTAAAAGCCCATTTTAAACAACAAAAACTTTTTTTTTAACCAAAAACGGCCCTGAACGCATCAAAAACGCGGCAATATTGTGCAGAGCAAAGCTAAATGTAGAAAACAAATTACCTCCCGGCGCCGGAACTCCATGTTCTGGACGTTGGGTGTGCCGCCCCTCTGCTCAGTGCCTCGGTGACCTTGCCGGGAGTCCGGCCCTGCTTCCATAGTGATTGGATGAAGTTGTCTGTGCTACCTGTGAGATTCCCCTCAGACATTTGTAGATATAGAACTTTAGCAGATGCTAGGAAATAATTGGAGCCAAAACAATAGGGGGGGAGGGGGGGGGGCATAGACTTAAGATTTTGCAGGAAAAAAATGGATTCCCCAGCAGCAGCTGAAAACGAAAAACCATCTCTGGCCACAATACTCGCATCCTCTCTGACGCTGCCCTCTGCAGACCCAACTGTCAGAGATCTAGCACCAGTCCTCCTCTACCTTGAATGACACCCAGCATCCTTCAGCCCACTTCCTGTGAATCCAAGGTGTCAAGAACCCGCCCCCTTTACCTGTGACTCTCAGGAGAATTCTCCATGCTCCCTCATTACATGGAGTAAAAAGAGGGCGACCTCTAATGCTGCAGGACCAGACCTCGGTAAAAGGTATGTATATTGAAATTGAAGGGTCGGGGAGGTACTCCCAGGAGGTGAAGGTGGCAACGAGCGAGGTGGGCTCCGAAAAGCTAGAAAAGGCCAAGAGCTCAGTGACGATGTAACACAAGACGCGGCTCTGCGCTGAGACCAGCTAGACTGACATCTAGTGAAGGACGTGGACTCACGTATGGTCTATTTAGGGTAATGGCAGTAACCAATCGTCTTGCTCTGTTGCAGTTGACGGATTTGATGTCGGCGTGACCACTCCCCTATTTAGGAATCTGGCCCACATTGCCCCGGAGATAAAGGAGTGCGTGGAGGCCTGCAACTTCATCACCTCCAGCACAAAGGACCAGAATAAGACTAGTGCGGTAAGTCCCGAGCAGCCAACAGTGTGCAAGGAATCAGTTCTATGGGAAGGTATTGCGACATGGAATATGTATTAATACAAGCCCCCCCCCCCACCCCCCCATTTCCCTTAGATATACCTAATCTGCAGGGCAGCAGTGACCTTCCCTGTGGAGACTCCCAGTACCACAAAGCCTTTCCTTCAACCGGCCAACCCACCCACCAATTTTCCATTACTTTCAACTAAAAGCCCCTCTACAAAAGTACAACTCTCTGACCCAATCAGGACTTCGTAGGTACCGTCATAGTCTCAGCCCATGGACGTGGTTCCATAATGCCAAAGCACAGGAATGACCTTATATGTGTGTGTCGCTGCTCCTTCATTGTCCAGTCACAGGCCCTGGACCAGGCTGCATTGCTGAACCGTAGAGTGGTCTGCAGAGAAATGAAGGATGTAGCTTTGGTGTCTGGGCCGGTTGTTTATTATACAGGATTTATATGGCGCCAACAGTTAATGCAGCGCTGTACAATATAAGGAAGACATTACAGTTACCGTACAAGACAAGATGGTAAAGGAGGGCCCTGCCCCCTGAGGGCTTACGATCTAGCAAAGCCAAGTCCTTAACCTCCGTGCAGATTATATTGCAATCCTAGAGTGCAGGGGTCAGGAGTAAGCAATGCCGAGTGCAGGGGCAGAAGTATGTAATGTAGAGTGCAGGGGCAGAAGTATGTAATGTAGAGTGCAGGGGCAGAAGTATGTAATGTAGAGTGCAGGGGCAGAAGTATGTAATGTAGAGTGCAGGGGCAGAAGTATGTAATGTAGAGTGCAGGGGCAGAAGTATGTAATATAGAAAGCAGAGGTCAATAGTAATAAATGCAGAGTGCAGGGGTCAGGAGCAATTAATGCAGAGTGCTGAGTCAAGAGTATGTAGAGTGCAGGGGTCAGCAATGCAGAGGGCAGAAGTATGTAATGTAGAGTGCAAGGGTCAGTAATGTAGACTCCAGGAGTAAGTAGAGTGCAGGGGTCAGGAGTAAGCAATGCCGAGTGCAAGGGCAGAAGTATGTAATGTAAAGTGCAGGGGCAGAAGTATGTAAAGTAAAGTGCAGAGGTCAATAGTAATAAATGCAGAGTGCAGAATTCAGGCGTAACTAACACACATCTCCCATCACACAAACACCAAGCAAAATCCCCCCCTTTCCAGTATAAACAGTTATCCCCCCCCACACACACAAATCCTCCCTCCCTTTCTGAATTGTACAGACCTCAGATACAGTGACACCCGGCAGGGGGCCGTCCTCCCAGATCTCTATTTGGCTGTGTAATATGACATGTCAGAGCTGAGGCGCAGGCCTGCACATCCCTCGGCTCTGCAATGTCCAATTCCGTTCTGATTCAAGGTCTGCAGATGGGGTCAGAAGATGCTGGCGACATAACTGTTCTGCATTCTACCCATCACTTGGCTGCGGTAGACAGTGGTTAGAGGCTTTGCCATTGCTGTCTGTGTCCCTTATAGGGAGATTTCCCCTGACTTCTTGTCAGGAAAGTGAGGGGAAATCTCTCGGGGGACTATAAACACACGTTGAGGAGAGTAATGAGGGGTTAGAACTTCAGAATTGTTTTTTTTTGCTGTTCTTATCGCTTACCTTCCCGCTCTGGTGACAACTGTCCCATCCATTTCTTGTATGGGTGTCACAGAAACAGGAAGAGGCAGAAAATCTCTGCAATGAGGTCACAGGATTCAACAGGAACTAGACAGAATGAAGTACAAATATTTCCCACCATTTAGGCTTTATGAAGCAGCAGAGCTGTGATGACTTTCTTCTCTCCGTCTCCAGGAAATGGAAAACTGGATCATGATCGGGAAAGTTATCGACGTCTTGTGTTTCTGGGGCGCCCTGCCCCTCTTCGTGGTGGGCACCTTCGCCATCTTCATCACGGGGCACCTCAACAGCGCACCGGAGCACCCCTTTAAAGGAGGCGGACGCCAGTTTCCCCTGTGCACGACTTCTAGCTAACGTAAAATCTTTATTAAAGTGTAGAAAGAAAAAAAAATTACACTGGGTACATCTCTGCACCACATGCACGTTCCCCATGTTCATCCCTCATAGCATAGAACAATGATGATCCCGCCAGAAAACTTCATCGCTGTGCTCTGTGCTGCACTGACATGCCAAACAGTGCTATCAGCCCTTCCTGGTTCTAGGTGTTCTACAAAATGCCTCCCGTCCTAGCTTACGGAGGAGAGGGGAAGGTGTTCTCCGGTCCTGTAGTGACAACACTGCTCTGTCCATTAATACAGTGAGTGAGTGTTGTCACTCTAACACAGGAATTGTGTTACTGGCAGGATCACCGGGTGATAAAGGGAAAAAACTATGAAGAAGAAAGCCAATGCAGCCGCCACATCTAAGGACGGGTACGCTGCCAGGTATCGAATGTTGGCTCTACATGTCATCTTACACGTTCAGTTCGAAGGCCGTTCCACGATCAGAAGCACGGCGATCGAGAAATATATTTCAAAGGAATTTTTTTGTGCTCGGAGTTCCGCTACAAGTATAAATAAAGTTTTTCTTTAACATTTGGATGGAATGTAGAAGGATTAGCTGCCTCTAGCCCCCATTGAAGCCGACATCCCACCATCCGCCACCATGCAAACCACTCGCCTCCCAACAGTGGCCGGATCTGGCCATACAGAGCACTGAACCTTAAAGAGAACCTGTCATCAACCAAATTGCAGGTAAAAACACAGCATACAATATATAAAATGGTTACTTGCAGTGTTTCCCTTCCATTAATATATATTTTTCTCTATACTCGCAATGTATCATAGTGAGGTCATCAATCATTGAACTTGCTAGAAAATCTGACAGCTCCTGGGAGAGTCAATTCCCTAGCACAGGAGGAGTGTCTATTTAATGTCTGCGGTGGTGGCCAAGCTCCCCCATCCCTCCCCCTCCCTACATAACCTTTTATGTAGCTGCCAGGGAAGGAGCGCAGGAGAATACTATAAGGTGTCACTTGAGTGACAGCTCTATGTCTGCTGGGGCTGCTGAAATCACATCCAAGATTGCGGCAGAAGCAGCAGTCTCGGGCCTATTGGAGGTGTGCCCAAGGGCGGCTTTTACAGGTAAATAACATGAATAAAATATAATACACATACAGGGGTCAGGGCTTTTCCCCATAGTTCTCCTTAGGGTAACGGGAGGACACAAACTAGCGTCCTCCCGTTACCCTAAGCTCAGTATAGAGCTGTAGCTCGCGGTATACTGAGACGCCGCAGCTGAAGCGGATCCCGACAATTATGCCGGGATCCGCCCAGCTGCGTGACTGACAGCTGGCTCTGCCTATCTAAAGGCAGAGAGAGCTGTACCCGCCCCCTCCCCCATCCGTTCCTGCAGTCAGCGCTGGAGGATCGGAGCGGGGAGGGGGGAATCCAGCCCCTCCCCTGTCACGGCAGAGAGCCGTGACAGGATCGAGAGGTGAGCGAACGCCGGTACCTCGCTCACCTCCCCATCTACTCTACAGTCTCATTGTCACAGGTCGGCTAGAACTATGAGGTGAGTGAACAGCACTCACCTCATAGTTCTCCTTTAACTGAACAAACTGAAGAGAGAAGCTGATTGGTTGCCATAGGCAACTGCTCCAGTTTTGATAAATGCCCCCCATAGAACCTTATGGGGAGACTGTTATTGAAATGAATAGTGTGAGTACAGAGGGGGGAATTTATCAGAACTGGAGCAGACAGATTCCGGAGCAGCTGCTCATGGCAACCAATCAGCGTCTCTCTTCAGTTTGCTCAGGTAAGATTTGAAAATGAGAGAGAGAAGCTGATTGGCTGCCGTGCACATCTGCTCCAGATTTGATACATTCCCCCCATTGCATCTTATGGGAAGACTGTTGATGAAATGGATGGTGTGAGTACAGGGTCTCTTTAGGTGACAATTTCAAGCTAATGGCCACATAACAGGGCGGACATTTTATCTCGGCAATGGCCGGCGCAGACATCGGGAGCTTCAGACCCGTCCTAACTTACTTCAGGCTGTCGTTGTGAGTTTTGTACTCCATGATGGTGTTTGGTGGGAGGTTGAGGACTCTCCGTAGGGTGTCCCGGATGCGGACTGTACTCAGCTGATCGTTGGCTGTCTTGTTCCAGATGGAGAGGATGTCCTCCTGTGGGGGGGTCAGACAACACAATGTCTAATCTGTCAGTGCCGCGGGTACACGGAGAGCGTCAGAGACCGCAAAATATCACGCACATTGGAAATATATGAAATGTGTCAGGAGATATTATACCCCAAAACAACGTACAGATCAAATACAGAGGTCAGCGATCACTCAGAAGAACCGAAGACGGTATGTATCAATGTAACTAGGGATGCACCAATACCGGTTTACCGGTATTGAGTACGAGTTCCGATATTTTACTTTCAGTACTCGCCGATATCGAGTACCGATACCGATGCTTCAGCTGGCATGGAGCCGGCCCTCTCAGGAAGCCTGGTGGCGGGTAATGACACGCCGCCTGGCTTCATGATTGACCGGGAAGCCGGCTTCCCAACCAGTCAGCATGGAGTCGGCTTCCCGACCAATCAGGAAGCTGGGAGGCGGGTCATTACTGGCCAACTGGCTTCCTGATTGCCCAGGAAGCTGGCTCCATGTTCCTCTACGGCACCGCCAGTGAGAGGAAATCTTCCCCTGACCAGAATTTCCTGTATCGGAGCATTTGGGCAAGTACAAGTACTCACCCAATACTCAGTATCGGCAACAATACCCATTCTAGTATTGGTGCATCCCTAATTGCGCTCAGTGCTCACTCCCCAACCAGAAGTTTGATGGAGCAGAGCCGAGGGATCCAGGATGAGCATCTTTAAATAGTACAAAATGTAAATGTGTGGCCATATTGGAGAATGTTTCCTCGGAGGAATGTGCAGAGTTTAATTCTACTGAGAACACCGAGTGCTTGAAGAGATCCCGCACCCCCACCTAACTTCTACTCCCTGATGGGTGGATGGGGTCTGTCATAACACTACATGTACTCAGCTATGATTAGAAGCCGCCCCAATCCTCAATCCTACCCCAAAAATAGATGTGTAGAAAATACAACCGATCCCGAAATACTGCCGGACAGAACTAGGACCAGCTACCAACTCTTTTCTAGGAGTGTCTAATGTCTGCGGCGGCCCAGCTCCTCCACAACGTTTTATGTAGCAACCAGGGGAGGAACGAAGGAGAATACTATATAATGTCACCGAGTCTGGTGGGGCTGCTGACATAACATCCGAGATGGCGGCACCAAGCAGCAGTCTCAGGACTGCCAGACAGAACTAATCACCAGCTACCAACTAACAAGGAAATAGAAGCTGGAGGAAGATATCCAGGCAAGCAAGTTCCCAAATATAATACTTCACCTTTCTTTGGCTCACATTTCCCGCCCGATGGCTGATGAGGGCAGCTGCATGAATCACACAATGGATCAGTTATATCAAAGTGACCTCTAGATGTGCTCCCGGCAGGGGTGAGTGCTGACTAGGGATGCACCCATACCGGTATTTTGGTATCGAGAATTTTTTTCCGGTACTCGCCGATACCAATTACCGAGTAACGGAAGTCCCATTCAGGAAGCCAGGTGGCGTGTAATGACTCGCCACCTGGCTTCCTGATTAGCCGGGCAGCGTGTAAAGAGTCGCCACCCGGCTTCCCGATTAGCAAGAAAGTCCCCTCTTACCTTAGTGTGTGCAGCCTGTCACCCCCGGGGCCTCTCCAGCGAGAACGCGGCCTTCGTCCGGTACCCAGCCGGAGCCGTCCAATCAGGAAGCCGGGCGCCGTGCTTTCTGATCGGCCGGCTCCATGCTCTCTTGTCATGACATGACGAGGGAGCATGAAGCCAGCTTCCCGGCCAATCAGAAAGCAGGGCTTCCTGATTGGACGGCTCCGGCTGGGTACCGGACGAAGGCCGCGTTCTCGCTGGAGAGGCCCCGGGGGTGACAGGATGCACATACTAAGGTAAGGTAACCTTACCTCACGAGGCCAGCTTCCCGACCAATCAGGAAGCCAGGCAGCGCGTCATTACACGCTGCCCGGCTTTCTTATTGGCCGGGAAGTCGGCTCCATGCTCTCTCATCACAAGTGACGAGAGAGGGTGGAGCCGCTTCACGGTCAATCACGTAATGACGCGCTGCCCGGCTTCCTGATACCGGAAGTACTCGTGCTCGGCATCGGAGCATTTGGGCGAGTACGAGTACTTGCCCAAATACTCGGTATCGGCACCGATACTAGTATCGGTGCATCCCTAGTGCTGGCCATGCACACAGCGATAGCCTGCAGCCCGGGTGTTGTGTGATGGACGACGTCTGCCGCTCTTCCCTTCTACATAGATGAAAGTAGTCACTCGCACTCGAGACCATGCGGCCTCGTCCTCCGTTTGCCTGAGGACGGGGCCGCATGGTCTCGAAACATCGCTAAGGAGATGTGTGTTATCTCAGGTCAATAAACAGCATTCGCTTTAATATCATGGAGTGCGAGTGACTACTTTCATCTATCTACATTTCATGGAGGCATCCGTTGTCACCACCGCACCCACCCAGTTGGATTTGGGGTTTTGTCAGGTGTGTGATGGGACAAGAGGATTAACTTCCCTTCTACATGGGATTTCCTCCTGATTAACCACTGAGATAGCCAATCAGAGCAGAGCTGGATTTCGGATATGATCGGCAGCTCAATGTCATAAACCGATCAGTAACATTTATAGAGGACGTCGGTTCTACCAAACCCGACATGTATCGCGTGGCCTTGTGCAGAAAGGAGAAGGTTCTACCTGGAATCGGATGGACACGACCACTCCGCAGATCTCCTCTCCCACCATGAACTGCTCCCCCATCATGGCCAGGATGATGTTCTCCCAGAAGCGGGAGGCCAGGCCTTTCCTCAGGCGTATGATCCACTTCCCTCCGTGTTTATTGGCTTCGTCCTGCAGAGAGACGGACAGTCTGTTAGAGGGTCTGCTACGATCTGTGCCGTATCCTGCAGTATGATCGACCTCCTCCATCGCATGGCATTCCCTAAAGAGACCCTGTCACCACAACTCCCAGTGTACAATAGTAGATACTATGTCATTCCAGCAGCAGAGATCCTTTAGAATGTTCCTTTTATTTACTATATATATATATACACATACTTTTTTATACTTCGCTCTGTAAATTCTGTGACAACACTGAGCGGGGAATCGGCGGCCACAGCAAATGTGAATGACACTGAGAAGGACCGTGCCGGCTCCCCTGTGTGCGAGTCCAGCAATCAGCTCTGTATGGTCCTGTGTGCGGTCATGTACTATGTCATCTAATGTAGATTAACCCCTTTATGGCCAGAGGTCGCGCCTGCTAGATGCCCCAACCAAATTTAGCAGCGACAGAATGCGTCTCATAATCAGACAAGAACTCTAGGACTAAGTGAAGAACTTTTTTTTACTCTGTGGGGAGTTACCGTGGCATCATTAGTGCAGACCAGTGGCAGTCAGTGATGGAATGGCCTTTAGAGCTAGGAGTGTGCACAGCTGCATCTTCCTAGTTCTAAAACTCGTTATCTTTCACCTCGAATATTGCAACTGCCTCCTCCTTGGCTTACCTATACACAGACTATACAC
>NW_017307158.1:1015467-1045759 GCF_000935625.1 Nanorana parkeri | reverse complement strand
ATCCATCCCCCCGCCCTTCTCTGCCAATCCCTCCACTGACCTCCATCCCCTGCCCCCTCTGCCAATCCCTTCACTGGCTTCAATTGGCCAACTAATAAAATTCAAAATACTAAGAACATCACACAAAGTCATCCACAGCTTTGCCCCTAGCTACTTCACCCACCTCGTCTCAAAATATCACCCGAAGCGTCCTCTCCATTCCTCCCATGCTCACCTCTAAGACGTCTCTAGAGTCTCCCATCCTTTGGAACTCCCTACCCCACTCTGTCTGCCTTTAGACAATTCCAGAAAACTCATCTCTTCCGGGAAGTCCATCCCCCCCTCTACCCAACAACTAAATCATGTTTTTCTCCATCAGCTCTTCCCTCAGTTATTACCTTTGTATCACTTCCCTCTCTGATTTAGATTGTAAGCTCTCACGACCAGGACCCCCCTAACCCTCTTGTCTTGTACAGCTCCCTTTGCTTTGCAAAGCACGGAGCAAACTGTTGGCGCGATATAAATCCTGAATAATGATGATGATGATGAATCAGAATGCAGCTCTATGATCTCTCAGCATGGGAGGACTGTTGGACCCGGGTGTTCTATACTGTAAGTCAATCAGCTTTTTGTTTCCTCTGAGACAGATGAAATGTCACAGGAAAGGGGGGGCTGTAAGTTGTGGGAACAGACATCCTGGTCAGGTCACTATCTGCATGGAGTTTGCATGTTCTGCCTGTGCTTGTGTGAGTTTCCTTTGGGTACCCTGGGTTCCCACCATCCAAAGACTTGCTGGTAGCAATGGCTCCGGTCTGAATTGGCCGTGTATGTATGTGAGATAGGGACCTGAGATTGTAAGCTCCTCGGGGGCGGGGACCGATGTGAATGTGCACTGTGTAACTTGTCGTGTGTGTTACAGCAACTTGTGTCCCTACATTCAGTCCCCTCACCCAGCGCTCTCTCGTTCAGCTCACCTCCCACATGGGCTTGATGCCTTCTTTAAAGAGATGAAAGTCGCTGTAGCCGCTCAGGTCTCCGGGACGTACCAGATGGCTGTACACCCTCCAGAACTGCTCCACCTGCGGAGGACAGAGGTGTCAGGAGCTGCCAGCTGTTGAGGAACTAGAAGTTCCATGGCAAGACCCTGACAACCACAGGCATGATGAGATTGGGGGGGGAGGGAGAGAAGGGGGTGAGAAGGGTGTCTGCTTGAAGTACTTATAGTATTAATGAATCACCTGCACTCCATACAGCGCTTTGAGCACAGGAAATAGCGGTTGGTGCTCGAAGTGACAACACCGACGGCTCCGTGCCACAGTCCAATCAATGACAGAAGTCACCGGCACTCACTTGTAATGTGCAAGAAGCATGAGCACTTTTACTGATGCGTCGCAGAGCCAATATTTCGCGGGCCATGCAGGGTCCCTTCCTCAGGGCGACATAGTGACCTCAATAAAGGTGCTCACGCTTCTTGCACATTACGAGTGCCGGTGTTCTATCGAAAGCTCCGACTTGTCGAGCTCTGCGATTGGTGATGTCACATCCGGTGACTGCCAGTAGATCTATACCAGATGGAGCTAGTGCGCATGGCCATGGAATTGTTGCCGAATTCTCTATCTATTGCCACTGCGCCTGCGCGGCTCATCAGATTCTATAACCTAGTACAAAACTTATATTTGTGGTCAGAGTTACTTAGGCTTCCGAAGTCTTCATGACCTCTACCGATACCAACCTGATGTGTGCCATGATTTTATGGTCAGCGTGCCAAATAAGGGGGCACGCTCTAGTGAAATGATAGAACCTGGGGAAGGGCGGGAGGGTCAAGCGCGACCTCGCCGTGACGTGCCTAGGAGCTCCCTGTCCCCCTTCTTAAGGGGAAGAGAGCCACCGCAACTCCTCCCACAAACACGGCCAAGTTACCTTGGCCTATTACTTGTCCTAGGTTATAGAAGCCGATAGCTGCGCAGGCGCAGTGCAGAGTGCGGTTATAAAATGTGATGGTGCCACGCAGGTGCAGTGCGGTTATAAAATGTGATGGTGCCACGCAGGTGCAGTGCAGAGTGTGGTTATAAAATGTGATGGTGCCACGCAGGTGCAGAGTGTGGTTATAAAATGTGATGGTGCCACGCAGGTGCAGTGCAGAGTGCGGTTATAAAATGTGATGGTGCCACGCAGGTGCAGTGCAGAGTGCGGTTATAAAATGTGATGGCGCCACGCAGGTGCAGTGCAGAGTGCGGTTATAAAATGTGATGGCGCCACGCAGGTGCAGTGCAGAGTGCGGTTATAAAATGTGATGGCGCCACGCAGGTGCAGTGGCAATAGTTAGAGATTTCAAAAAGGATCCCATGGACATGCACACTAGCTGCATCTGGTGTAGATCTACTGGCAGTCACCGGATGGGACGTCACCAGTCGGAGAACTCAACAAGTCGGACCTTGCAATAGAACACCGGTGACGTCTATCATTTCCTGAAGTACTGGACACGATGCACGTTCATATTTATCACAACAGACAGATATCACAGGCAGTATAGGATCCGCCGCTCGCTCTTACTGTCGCCACCGTGCCGAACTGCCGGATGTTCTGTTCATAGTTGTGCGTGCTCGCCGGCCGGGAGGGCGTCCTGCGGGAATACCAGAAGGTGTAGCGGTACTGGAGGGGGTGCTCACCGGGGGGGATCAATAAATCCTAAATAGAAGAAGAAGAAAGATACAAATAGTGTACAGAGAACAGAACTCGGGAACACATACTACTACAGTGCGACAAAGTGACAAATGTTTAAAGAAGAACTCCAGGTATGCGAAAAAATTACACTATAACCCTTGTTGGTTAAAGGAGAACTATGAGGAGAGTGGTTTCCACTCATCCTCACAGTTAGAGCCGACGCGTGACAAAGAAGCTGTCACAGGTCGGCTATATAGATCGGGAAGTGAGCAGAAACATGCATCCGATCACTTCCTGATCGTCTACCTGCAGAGAGCGCTGACTGTCAGTCATCATTCCCTGCAAGGATTCCCCCCTCTCCAGTGCTGAGTGGAGGAACGGACGGGGGAGGGGGCGGGCACAGCTGACTCTGCCTCTAGATAGTCAGAGCCAGCTGTCACTCACGCAGCCGGGTGGATCTCAACAGTGTTGTAGGGATCCGTCCCGGCAGCGGCGCTGTCAGTGTATCGCCAGCAATAGCCCGCTATATACTGAGCTTTGGGTCACGGGAGGAGGTTGGTATATGACGTGAGGACGCCGAGGGACAAACCACAGTCACCGCTGCAGCACCGAGGATCAGGTAAGCACGTCATCTTCTTTATTCCGGCCACTAGTCCAAAATGAGCAGGTAACCCTTGCGGTACCGGGGTAGGCTTTTTAAATCTGCAGCTTTAAAATAACCTGAGCGGTGACCGTCAGTCAGGTGATCCTGCCATGATGGGTGGCCCCACCGCGAGGGTTCATTTTGGTGTCCCCGGAGTTCCTCTTGAAGGGAATGTAAACCCAAGCATAAAAGAAGTCATGTAAGCTTTAACATGTTACGCGTCTTTATTGAAGCTGAACTCCAGCTTTACCCTTATTCCTCTCACTTGTGACGAGTCCTCTCCTGTGTTGGAATGGATTAATCTCAATTCCCTGCAAACCGGCATCTCCCACAGTATAACCCCGGGGGGGTGGGGGGGTTATACTGTGGGATTTGTAGTTTCACCACAGCTGGAGGGCCGGGGTTTGACTACCCCTGGTAACCCTTTGAAGCTGCAGCAGCTATCTCGAGCCGCCTCCATTTCCTGTCTGAAGGACCTCCATCGTTCATCAATCACCTCTCCCCCCTCATCACTACACCTACGAGCTTTCTCTGCCGTCAATCATTTTCTCCCCGAGCTTCATGTGAAAGATCGTTCCCCCGCCACCCCTTTAGGAGGTGCTGCAACCAGTCACCTGATCAGCGGAGTTCACAGCACCCAGTGGCCACATCTAAAGGGACTCCAGGGATGTGCTCTTCCATATAATTCTGAGGCAGAGCGCTGGGATGTTTACAGGACCCTGCAGGCCCCTCCCACTGGACTCAGCAACAGACAGACCCCGCGATCGCATCACGGTGGAGCAGAAGGGTTAAAGCCCAAAACTTGATTTTATTGGTTATTGGCAAAGCAGGGAAGCATGGAGCTCCTATGTTTCTACTTCCAGGCCGTGTACCCACTGAGGTGGTGTCCCCTGAGTGTTGACACAGGAAGTGATGGGAAATCTCTACAGTGGGGGAATAGATTGAGCAACAAAGTACTTTTGGTCTTCACAATGGGGGAGGTTTAGACCCTTGGTGAGGTTACTTATTATTGCCTGTCTCGCTGCCCCGGCAACAACAACCCCCCTCATTTCTCAACCTGGTGTCACATGCACAGGAAGTGAGGGGAATTCTGCTCACGTGGTCACCAGCAACGGAATTGTTGACACTTCCAAATACCTATTAGATACAAAATAAGAGTTGGATTTATAAACAGCAACACATGAGCTGCCCCTGATGAATTGAAAGTCTCGGGCTGTCCTCCTCATCCTCTGGCTTCAGAACAATTGACCTCCCCCCAATCATCTACCACTAGAGATCCCCTATAACAATGCACATGGCAACAGTAATAACTTCCGGCGCACAGACTGACGTCACGCACCGTGCCGGAAGCGCCCGTCGACAGCCAGCCGAGCAGCCCGGCTCGTACCTTGGACTTGGCCTCCTCCTCGCCCCCCGGAGCGGAGACATCGTCACTCCCCGACAACCCCATAAGCGCTGCTGTGAGCAGCGGCCCCGGCTCTCCCTCCCTGGCGACACTTCCGGCTTCTCCTCTCACCGCGGTGCGGCCGAGCCCGGACTACGCGCTGGCGTCACGCGTCTACAGCTGGGCGGGGTCGAACTGTCCGGAGGAGGGCGGGGCTAAGGGGAGAGGGGGTTTTTTCGGGGGGGGGGGTGCTATTTGTAAGGGGGCGTGGTCTGTCTTAAAGGGAGCTGTTTAAAGACCGATAAGTCAAATATAATAATATATTAATAATAATAGCGTAACAATAAACACCAATGTTTAAAACTAAACAGATCTGACTGAAAATATCACTTCCTGTCAGGTGTTGTTCCCTGTAGTAATTTCATTCAGTCACTAGGTGTCCTCTGACTTCCGGGTTGTGAATGCAGGGTGTCATAGACCCGCCCCCTTGCTGCTCTGCACTCGCATACAATGATGAAAGATTGGCGTTGAAATCATCATGCATCAGTGACCATCTACGTATTATGTGACCAACCTACAAGGGGGGGGTGATTGACCTGCTGGCGGTTCGGCTTTATTGGTCGCTGAGTTGAGATATCGACCGCACAGGGAGTGCATTGTTTTCATAGTGACACATACAGCACTACAGAAAACAACAATGATGTAGGGAGGAGCTGTAGAGGGCTGCGGGAGGAGGGGCTTCCTCTTAGGCCAGGGTGTCATGGACCCGCCCCCTGGGAGCCTGGGCCCATTTTGCTACTGCAGCAAATGATTCTCACAAGTCATAACCCAAGCAATGTTCTCTGCGTGATTAAGGACCGCCCACCTCCGGAGAAGATCCCACTCGTCGTGTAATCAGCCAGAAGCTGGAACTTGAAAAGAATATATACTTTTCTGTCATGTTATTGACCAAATATGGTCAATGATGTCACCAGCATCCCACCCCTTTGTTTATGTGGAGACATGGGGCAGAGAGTGCCCCAGCCGCAGCTGATTGCGGCGGCACCGACAGTTTCCTCTTGGGCCTGGTCTGAACTCACCTCTAATGGCCACCTTTAGAAGCTCCTTCTGGGTTACATGTGGCATTGGAGAACCTGTATGTTCCACCAACATGTATGTTGCAGCGCAATGGCCACGTGCAACCACAGACGTCGTTCTTCAACAGCATGTTTGATTTGCAGCTGATTGGATATTGATTGTCTGATTATTTTCATATTGGACCTCAAACTCTACAACTTGTATCTTCTCAGAGTTGACCATGTCATAGAGATGTGCCCGGTGTGTGTGACTCCAATGACCACCAAGCACTCCCCCCCCCCCCCCCAGTACCGGATCTGAACCCCCTACACCGAATACGAGCTCTGGTTTGGATCAGCCATTCCGAGAGATTCCTTTGTTCCTGGCCATAGGTTGCTGAACCATAGTAGGTCAATGTCATTGACCAAATAGGACCACGCGGCCATATAAGGTCAACAGTGTCACCAGCATCCCGCCCCCTTGTTTAGGTGCAGTTGCTGGGCGGGGAATACCCTGGCCACAGCTGATCGGGCCATATAAGGTCCATGCCATTGACCAAATAAGACCATGCAGCCATAAAAGGTCAATGATGTCACTACAAGCATCATGTCCCTTTGTTTAGGTGCAGCTGTGGGCAGGGGTATGCCCCCGGCCGGAGCTTATTGGGCCAGATTAGGTCAATGCCATTGACCAAATATGACAATTGATGAGATATTGAACATCTGATTATTTTCATAATGGCCCTAAAACTCTGACGCTTGTATCTTCTCAGAGTTGACCATATCATAGAGATGTGCTTTCCTCCAATGACCACCAAGCACCCCTTCCCCCCAGTACCGGATCTGAACCCCCCTACACCGAGCTCTGGTTTGGGTCAGCCATTCAGAGAGCGGGCAGATGTTGGACATTCCCACCATGGATTCCTTTTTTGTAGACTTCTGATGAAGAAATAAAAAGGAGCAGGCACTGCCGAGATTCGAACTCAGGATCTCCTGTTTACTAGACAGGCGCTTTAACCAACTAAGCCACAGCACCACCTGTTTGCTGAGCAGGCGTGTGTCCTAATCATGCGTGTACATACTGTTGATGTTTACCTTACATGCTACCTGTGGTCATGTGATCTCTGTACAGTCACCTTAAAAAATACATTTCAGTCCCGGAACTATGAACAACAATGTATCTTATTTGTGTATCACTCGGCCGTAGCCCTCCACAGTGGCGGACCCAGGGAACAAAGGGCCCTGGTGCAAGATTATTTTTGCCCCCCCCCACCCCCCCCAAAAAAAAACAAAACCCACAGACCCCCATAACCCATATCCCCTGTAGCAACCACAAAAAAACAAAGTTGGAAAAATGGCATTGCTGTATAAAGTACTGCTGAGACTTGTAGTCCTCTATAGAGGGTGCCATTCTGCATTGGACCTGCTATATAGAACTACAAGTACCAGCGGTACTTTATACAGCAAAGCCATCAATTGGGCTACAAAAAAATAATGATTTTATTTATAACTTACCTTCACCTCCTCTGGCTGTTTCCTGGTGGGGGAGGCTGCAGAAAATCACCCCTGTGTGTGGTGTGTCCATCTCAGCGCGCCCGTGTACTCAGGCGGCTGTTTGCTGGGTCCTCACGGCCGAGGCCCCGGGCTGCCCCCTGCAGTGCCTGCAGGCTTTTTTTTTCCTCTCGGGGCACCTTTGCACCTACTTGAACCATCTAGTCCTCTCGGGGCACCATTGCTCATACTTGACCCGTCTAGTCCTCTCGGGGCATCATTGCTCATACTTGAACCATCTAGTCCTCTCGGGGGGCCTTTGCTCATACATGCCCCGTCTAGTTATCTCGGGGTGCCTTTGCTCATACTTGACACGTCTAGTCCTCTCGGGGGGCCTTTGCTCATACATGCCCCGTCTAGTTATCTCGGGGTGCCTTTGCTCATACTTGACCCGTCTAGTCCTCTCGGGGCGCCTTTGCTCATACTTCACCCATCTAGTCCTCTCGGGGCGCCATTTGCTCATACATGACCCGTCTAGTTATCTCAGTCCATTTCCTGAAGGGTACCCCTCTAGAAGGGTACGTTTTTCGTCCTTCCAGAGTTCCTCTTTGGATCCTCAGTGAAGAAGGATTCCACCCGCGGGAAGGTGGCCCTCGTTGGTTTCTGCTTGTTGTAGATACAACTATAAGGAAAGCGGTTCCGGGTGCTGAGAACTCATGTCTGTACGTGGCAGAAAAGTTCTCATAAGTCACCAGATTACAATCCTGCCGCAGTGACCGGTGAACAGGCGCGCTCATATTTTGTGATAACTCGTGGACACCTAATACCATTAATACCTCCCACCGGATTCACGGAGAAATACTTCCCGAGAGGAGACATTGGCGTGACGTCGCTTCTTATTTTCCACATTTATATCATTCATAGGAAACAAACTGGTCATACTGCACCCTCGTTTACCGATTATTTAAAGCTGAACTCCGGGACAAATACCAGAGTCACGTGTGTACTTCCTGAATCTTGGTGAGCTCTCTGTATTTCTTCCAGATCTGTGCAGTAATCCCGTGTGAGGAGCTTCCTGTAATAAAGACCGGTCACTGCTGCTCTCTCCTTGTGCAGGGTG
The DNA here is from genome assembly GCF_000935625.1 of Nanorana parkeri. NCBI lineage: Eukaryota > Metazoa > Chordata > Amphibia > Anura > Dicroglossidae > Nanorana > Nanorana parkeri. The sequence goes on along the minus strand of NW_017307158.1, from coordinate 1,037,423 downwards.
ACTGGTCTTGTCTCCGCCCCCTCCTGTAATAAAGACCGGTCACTGCCGCTCTCCCTCCTTGTGCAGGGTGACTTGTCTTGTCTTGTCTCCGCCCCCTCCTGTAATAAAGACCGGTCACTGCTGCTCTCTCCTTGTGCAGGGTGACTGGTCTTGTCTCCGCCCCCTCCTGTAATAAAGACCGGTCACTGCCGCTCTCTCTCCTTGTGCAGGGTGACTGGTCATGTCTCCGCCCCGCTCCTGTAATAAAGACCGGTCACTGCCGCTCTCTCTCCTTGTGCAGGGTGACTGGTCATGTCTCCGCCCCGCTCCTGTAATAAAGACTGCTCACTGCTACTCTTTCTACTTGTGCGGGGTAACTGGTCTTGTCTCCTCCCCCTCCTGTAGTGGGTGGGACCTGCCAGGTACCTCCCACAGCTCTGCTCTCAGCACAGTGATGGTGTCACTAGGTGATAGCTGGGTTCGTAAAGGCATTTGGTGCTCACAAAGTGGATTTATATCCTCTGTGGCTATTGAGGAATAGATTTAAATAAAGGTTTGTGTGCGCCCGGAGTTCAGCTTAAAGACCAAAAAATAGATCTAAACCGGATCACTGAATTTCATATCAGATTTAATATTTTAGATTGTAAGACCTCATGAGTCGGGCCCTCCGAACCCTCTTGTCTCCCATTATATTGTAAAGCGCTGTGCAAACCGTCGACACTTCATAAACCCTGTATAATAATGATAATGCAATTAGGATTCAGTAAAATAATCCCCGGTGATCCTGCCATGAAGCACCTTCTTCAGTCATTTCCTGTAACAGAGTGACAACCGTCTCTTAATTGTGCTGCTGCGTTGTCACAAAGCCACATGTCCCCTGGTGACAACTACAAGCGGCCGTGCAGACACACATTGCTTAGGCGTGGTCCACCATTGTCACTATGGGGAAGCCAATCCAGAGCAATGATGCTGAGCCTACACTAAAAGGGCATGTAGACAGGAAGTGGCTGAGAGAGGATGGAGGAGGTCAGTATCAGATACAAAAAAAAGGTGAGAAGAGTAATTCATGAAAGGAAGAAATGTGATTGTTTAAGATGCAAAACGTCATCCAGTTAGAGTTCAGATCCACTTGAATGTCATGAGTGGGGGTCAGAATCATATGCGCTGTCCGTAGTGCTGATCCTGAGTTTTTATAAGACCAGTGTTCTATCGAAAGCTCCGACTTGTTGAGCTCTCTGACTGGCCACGTCACATCCGGTGACTGCCAGTAGATGTACAGCAGATGGTGCTAGTGCGCATGGGCAGAAAATCCTTGTCGACCTAACTATTGCCACTCATCGGATTTTATAACCTAGTACAAACATATTTGTCGTAGGTTATAGAAGCCGATAGCTGCGCAGGCGCTGTGGCCACTGTGGTTGTAGAAAGAATCATGTGGCCGCGCAGGCGCTGTAACATAATATAACCTTTGACTAGGTTATAGAATCCGATGAGGCAACAGCCACTGGGCCTGCGAGGCTATCGGCTTCTATAACCTAAGACACATATAACTGTAGTAGGTTATAGAAGTGGATCGCCGCGCAGGCGCTGCGGCAATAGTTAGACAGTGCGACAAGGATTTCCTGGGCATGCGCACTAGCTCCATCTGCTGTAGACCTCCTACTGCCAGTCACCGGATGTGACGTCACCAGTTGGAGAGGTCGACAAGTTGGAACTTTCAATAGAACACCGGCACTGAATTGGTTACAAATCAACCTGGCGTGCAAGGCTGGCGTCACCATGCCAGGGGTGCCCACCGTGGGATATCAGCCCACATACCCCTCAGCATAGGGTGACGGGTATAAGAAGGCTCCCAGAACCAAATGGTGACCAGCGCTGATGGGTCCCACGCTTCCTTCTGTGGGTGGGTACGATCTGCACAGCACCGCGACGTTTTCTGCCCACAGGCATTGATTGGCAGGCTCGTACGAAGCACATTGACAGTGATGTGCGGCTAGCTCGGGGGGCATTTACTAGAATGGAAGGAACACTTTGGGAAGTGCAGCACTTATAGTGTCCTCTGGTTGGCGCTAGTGGGCCGTTACGATAAATGTTCCAGTGAGGGAGATCCTCCATGCCATCATGTAGAGCAGCCATGTCTCTCCCCTCAAGGGGAAGCCCTCCCAGGCTGTGAGCCTGTGTTCTATCAAACTTCGTGACTGCGTGACCGGTGACGTGATCACACATTTTAACCTAATCCTGCCCAGTTTTTCGGCAGTGGAATGTGTGACCGGTCACACATTTTAATGTAATCCCGCCCACTTTTTCTGCGGTGGAATGTGTGACCGGCAAAAGGTGAAGAATTCCAAGGCTTTCTCAGCTGTTCCAGGGCAGATCGGCATCACAGATGGTATGCGCAGGAGAACCGATCTGCCCTGGAACAGCGGAAGTCCTGAAGTGTCACGTCTATCCGACTTTGTGACTGCGATCTCACATTCCACAAAGTCGGATAGAAGTGACATTTCAGGACCGATCAACTGTTCCAGGGCCGATCGGTTTTCCTGCACGTACCATCTGTGATGCCGATCTGGCCTGGAACAGCTGAGATACCATCTGTGATGCCGATCTGCCCGGGAACAGTGGAGAAAGCCTTGGAATTCTTCACCTTTTGTCGGTCACACATTCCACCGCCCAAAAACTGGGCGGGATTACGTTTAAATGTGTGACCGCGTGACCGGTCACACATTCCAACCCAGTCACAATCTTTGATAGAACACCTGCAGTGAAAGACCTTGGGCCTCGGGCCTGACCCTGGGATACAAGCATGAGCATTCAGGTTGCCTGCCCGCATGGGCCCCACAATAACACTCCTCACCCTCTGTATGGGACTGATGCAACTTTGTAAGGACCATTGAGCCGATCATTTGCAACTGTTTCATGTCGTCCCTTGTTGGAAGGATTCCCTTCATATTCAACTGTGTGAACTGTTAATAGTTATTGAGTGAGGAATTTTCCTTCAAAGCCTCCATGTCATGTGTGCCAAAGTCCTACCCATGGGAAGTAGCTGCAGGCACCCGGTCTATTGCAAGAAGACTTATAATGTGCGGGACTGATCGAGCAGTCATTCCATGCACAGCCAATACTGGGGGAATGGGGTATTGGTTGGGGATCCAAAAAAACAGATGCCAACATGTTTCAGGGGTATAAAAACTCTCCCTTCTTCAGGGCTTCTAAGCTTGGCGACTTTCCTCAACCAACAGCGTGAGCAGACTGCAGCTTGGGGAGCCGTGCTGTGGTTGGCATATGGGGATTCACCCTTTCCATTGGACCTGGTGCCCATTGTCACCGTAACAGGGAGTGATGGGAAATCCAATATTTTAGAGTTGTCACAGGAACTAGAGGGGAGGGGTGATTATCTAATGGTAACCCCCTTTCTTATGACAGATGTCACAGAGAGAGATTTCCTCTCACTTCCTGTTACATTTGGGTAACGCACATTTCCCTGGGCGGGGGGAAGGAACAGGCCACACAAACCTGTTGCTTTCCCTTAGCGCAGGCTCACCTACAATAAACATTCATCCCTACACCTTCTCCCTGATCCAGGAGTCTTCCTTCTTCCCGGAGCAGAACCGCAGTCGATGACCCAACCTACCAATACCAATCTCCCTTTCTATAACTGGAGCTGCATGTCAGAGCTGTGCACATTTCAGGGCCGGATGGACACAAACACGAATCCTTTGTCAGCTAAACTCCAGTTTAATAAATCTGGATTTGTGTAAAGAGTCGCCATCAGTCCACTTTCCGAATCCTCAGGAGAAGGCGGAGGGTGCGGCGGGCGATCCAGGCCAGGATTTTGGAACTCATGACGCACTCCGCGAGGAACAGATCCAACACAAAGCTCTGCAAAAAATAAAAGGAGGGGCATAGATCAGGAATAAGATCAAGAGCCCCTGTCATTTATGCTGTATTGTGATTGGACGCGTATACGGCAATGCTAATGCACCACTGCAGCGTGGATACGGCATGCTGATGAGAGGAATGAAGTCACCAGCACACCGAATTCCACCTGATCCGTCTCTATTGACGTCAGATAATCATGGTATCACGGTGAAATGCAATGGTTCGGAACCACATGGGGTTCCTTCCTCAGGCAATCAATGTGATCCATTCCTCCGGCAATCAATGTGATCCCTTCCTCCTGAGTCACAGACAATAGCCGAATCCTGGTTTTCCTTGTTTCCCTGCTAACTAGGACAAGCCTGTGTTTCTTCCATGCAACCACTAGATGGTGCTGTGCCTATAGCATGTATGTCATGCAGGACCAATAGGAATAGCCTTGTACTAGAGATGCTGGGGGTGCCGGTGTTCTATCAAAGATTGTGACTGTATTGGAATCTGTGTCCGGTCACACATTTTAACGTGATCCCGCCCACTTTTTCGGGCGGTGAAATGTGTGACCGGTCACGGGGGTCACATATTTTAATGTAATCGCGCCCACTTTTTCGGCGGTGGAATATGTGACCATCAAAAGGTGAAGAATTCCAAGGCTTTCTCAGCTGTTCCGGGGCAGATCGGCATCGCAGATGGTATGTGCAGGAGAACCGATCGGCCCTGGAACAGCTGATCAGTCCTGAAATGTCACTTCTATCCGACTTTCTGGAATGTGAGATCGCAGTCACAGAGTCTGAGAGAAGTGACATTTCAGGACCGATCAGCTGTTCCAGGGCCGATCGGTTCTCCTGCACATACCATCTGCGATGCCGATCTGCCCCGGAACAGCTGAGAAAGCCTTGGAATTCTTCACCTTTTGATGGTCACATATTCCACCGCCGAAAAACTGAGCGGGATTACGTTAAAATGTGCGACCATGGGACTCTGCTTAACCTTAGCGGTTAGACAGGTTTTTTTGCATGGTGGCTGGAAACTTTTTGCTGTTTTACGGTTTGAAGCCGTTCCGTGTGCACCTTGCTGTAAAGCTGGTGACGAATTGATGAGTGCGTTTACCATTTGTTTTGCTTGACTGATTTGGTGCAGTGACGGATGGGGGGCCTCAGCTGCCATGGTGATGTGCGGGGTCCCTTGTGCGTACCTGTGCCTTTAACCACTTCAAGACCAGGTGTTTAGACCCCCTTCCTGGACAGGCCATTTTTCAGTATTCAGCGCTGCGATACTTTCACTGACGTTTATTCCGTCATGCAACGCTGTACTGAAATGAATTTTATACCATTTTTTGGGGACAGATAGAGCTTTATTTTGGTGGTATTTAATCACCACTGTGTTAGGACTGCACTATACAGAGGAGCCTTGACGCGGCTGTGCGGCTTTCACATATTCAGAAGACGTGTATCCAAACCTCTGCTTTTAACCTTAGCGGTGAGACAGGATTTTTTTTGCATGCTGGCTGGTGAGTGTGCTGGGAAACTTTTTGCTGGTCACACATTCTAACGCAGTCACAAACTTTGATAGAACACCGGAATTTACACAACATCTGTCATCTTCATAGAGAGGAGCCAGGAGTCTAAAGTCAACAAGGGATTATCGGAACAGGAGTTCCACTTTCAAGAACATCATCTAAGAATCAGTTTTGTTTAATTGCTTGAAATATTTCCAAAATGGAACATGGAGGAATTCCTCTTCATTCATCCCTCCTATAGCTGAGCGGGGTCCTTTCACCTAGCTGCGACCACCTGACTATCAATCTGTGAATAGGACAAAAAGAAGTTTCAATTTGGTATTGGAGATATAAAGGGAGATGGAGAAGCCAGTCTGTACCTGGATGGTGTGGGATAAGCAGCCGCTGGTACGACTGGTCAGCCCCGCGGTGTTCAGCGCCTCCCGGGCATAATCGTCGGCCGTCTTCACCAGCAGATTCGGTTTCGTATTCAGAGTCATGTTGGTGGAGACCATAAGGGGCATCACGCTCTGTAGGGACAGACTCCAATGAGAATACGATCATGCTTACCCATGCTTACTCAATTGACGAGGTTGTACCAGCAGGGCTGGATTTACTTTCTCTGCTGCCCCAAGGCCAGGTTCCTCAATGCGCCTCCCAACCTGCCAAACCCCCCCCTCCCCTAACATTAAGAGTGGCGGACCTGCAGGCTGCATACAATGTCGCCAAGATCACTTGTACAAAACAAGCTGCGGCTTCCCCGCTGTACATTTAGCTCTGCTTGCCCAAAGAAAACAACTACCCGTCCAGGCATGATAGGAATTCCGCACCCCTGCTGCCCCTCAACTCCCTGCTGCCCCGAGGCCGGGCCTTGGTTGGCCGTGTGGGAAATCCAGCCCTGTGTACGAGGGGGGCTGCCGGTATTCCAATGGGACAAGGTCCACTGGCACCAGAGGCGAGGAAGCAAACGTGCGCCCCTACTGTGGTCTTTAATTCAGCATTACAAAAGCTAAGGCATTACAGAAATGTAAAACATTTCTATACAAACAGTTAATAAAAAGAAAAGCTAGGACAGGGGAATAAAGGCAATATTAAATAAATTAGGGTATAATTGATAGATAACAGCCCTGCGCATGTCTGTGAAGGTTATGTTATATGTGAATATATGCGCAAATGAACGTTCTTTAACAGGTCTATTCACAAAAAGGTTGAAGGGTTTGGAGAAGGCAGGAGAAGTGAACAATCTAGGACAACAATCGCTGATTTGGAAACATTCTGCAATTCAGCTCACTTTCCAGTTCCAGTTTAGCTATGTTGCCCTAGATGGTTCACTTCTCCAAACTCTTTACCCCTTTTCTGAATAGACCTGTTACTGATGTTTTTTTCTGTGTATAATTCATTATGATTTTTTTGCTTGTAATATCACATTATGGCCACTAGATTGAGCCAATAATAGATATACTTATTTCCTATGCCCCTTTAATCACCATCTTGTGGCCATATTGCAGTATTACACATTACATATTTTATGGCCACTAGATGGCGCTAAATGGGGCTTGTCGGCACATGAAATGATTGGCTGCTTGTGCTGCTTGTCCATCACTTCGTCTAAACTCTGCTGTCCAGGGACTGCAGGTCAGGTCAGATTCAGGTACTTGCACTGCTTGTATTTGATCATTATAATCCTGAGGTCATATACTGTAAATATGAACAAAACGATGGTCCAGCTCCATGGGGTCACAGTCCACTAGTTGATGTCAGATACCAAATTAATACATTACAGATGCATTCTACCGATTTACCTGCACAGTGACACCTTTTGATTGGTAGTCGATGTTGAGGCTGCGGGAGAAGTAATCCATAAAGACCTGGTAAGAGACAGATAAGAGAGGGCCTTATTAAGCAGGGCTGAATATAAACGCCAGAGAGGAACGCACTTTTGTGAACACAACCAGCTTCCTGTTCAGTTATCTCAGTGCAGGTTGCAACGGTCAGCAAAAATCACAATTGCTGCTCACAGAGAATATTAGACATAGTTCAGCTGCACAATAAAAGCCCGAAAGTCCTAAAAAGTGTATTAAAATCCAAGAACAAAAATGTGACATGTTGCAGCATACCAGTCCTTAGATGTGGTGACTACATTCGTTTTCTTTTTTCAGGCTTTCTCTTTATATTTACCCAATGTGAACATAAGCGTGTTTGTGCTTTCTGTTCAGCTCTGTTATGGTGCCCCTGGCAGGTGACGGGGGCTCACCTGAGCCATGGAGTTTGAGTGATAGCTGGTGTTCACCAGAGCTGCTTTTGCAGCCGGGAACTCTATGGGGTCCTGGTTTTCTTTGGTGCAAACTGGCACTGGGTCGCGACCCTCAGGATCACCTCAACAAGGGGATTGGCAGGAACATGAAGGCTACAGTGCTGAGGCTGTTCACAAGGCTTCAGAGAAGAGGGCAGTCAGGTCCAGGCAGATGTCTTGGCTGTTGAGAAAATAGGAAGACCCAGGTAGGGGTTGAGGCAGGCAAGCGAGTAGTCAGGTTCAGGCACAGGTCTTGGCAGGTGGCGGGCGAGAGAGAATAGTTGGGCACAGACATGGGTCTAGGCAGGCGAGAGAGTAGTCAGGTTCAGGCTCAAGTCTTGGCAGGTGAGAGAACAGGAAGACCCAGATAGGGGTTGAGGCAGGTGAGAGAGTAGTCAGGTTCAGGCACAGGTCTTGGCAGGTGAGAGAATAGTTGGGCACAGACATGGGTCTGGGCAGGCGAGAGAGTAGTCAGGTTCAGGCACAGGTCTTGGCAGGTGGCGGGCGAGAGAGAATAGTTGGGCACAGACATGGGTCTAGGCAGGCGAGAGAGTAGTCAGGTTCAGGCTCAAGTCTTGGCAGGTGAGAGAACAGGAAGACCCAGATAGGGGTTGAGGCAGGCAAGAGAGTAGTCAGGTTCAGGCTCAGGTCTTGGCAGATGAGAGAACAGGAAGACCCAGGGAGGGGTTGAGGCAGATGAGAGAGTAGTCAGGTTCAGGCAGATATTCTTGGCAGGTGAGAGAACAGGAAGACCCAGATATGGATTGAGGCAGGGGAGAGAGTAGTCAGGTTCAGACACAGGTCTTGGCAGGTGGCAAGCGAGAGAATAGTCAGGTCCAGGCAGGGGTCAAGATAGACAGCAGGTATGAGAGTAGTCAGGTCCAGAGAAAAGTCTTGGCAGACGGCAGGTGGGAAAATGGTCAGGTCCAGGCAGGAGTCAAGGCAGGAGGCAGGCAAGAGACTAGTCTGGTTCAGACAGAGGTCTTGGCAGGAGGCAGGCAGGAGTGTAGTTAGTTAGGTCAATCAGGTCGGCAACAGACAAGTAACTAACAGACAGGTAAGTCTTATAGCGCTCTATCTCTGGCTTAGCTGGTGATAAGACACATCATCAGCCACTTCAAAGGTTGGTGCCTAACTACCCTCCTGGTCAGGAAACACACCCAGTGTCAGCAACGCTTGCACCATGTTGCATTGCAATGCGTTGGGAATAAGTCTTGCACGGTGAATTTTAGTAGCTTCCTGTACATAGTTACACGAGGCTCAATATAAAAAGACGTATTCCTGTGTTGATGTTGCGTTCAAACTGTTGGGCCGCAGTAACACATATACATTACTGCAATAACCAAATACGCACCATTTGCGCTTTGCTGTGCTGCAGTGCCATTTATTCTTAATGGCATCCCGACACACCTTGCCAACAGATGTGCGTCGCAGCGCACCACAATGAGAGTAACGCACTACTGTGCATTGTGGTGCGCTGTGTCACAACGAGTGGCACATGCAGGTTTTTTGTGCGTATTGATGCCTTAGGCAGCCCGTGCTGCCTTAATACAATGCATGGGAACATGCGCCTTAATGTGCTGCAACAGTTTTAATCCATTCTAAAGCTTTGTGAAGGGATCCTCCATCAATGCATTCAAAATGCTAATTTTCCACAGTGTGTTTCAGCATAATGAGCCTTTAAAGTGAACCTGCGCTCCATTATAAAGCTTTGAAGTAAAAGTCCTGCCTAAGAGCAGACACCACAAGATACCCGCTGTTACTGTAATCCCCCAGGAAATCTTCTCCTGTTCCTCTCTCTGATTTAGTTATAATTTGTTACTACGGCCTGACTTCTGATTTCATGGCCAAGCTCCACCAGAACCCTCTCCGAAATGGTGCCTCAGTGGTCAGTCAGGGCTCCTCCCCGGACAAGGGATGGATGCTGGTGGAGCTTAGTTATGAAGACAAATCAGAGTAACAAAGTAAAACTAAAATAAAGCGGGGTACAGTACAGCAGAGGATCTTCTAATAATGTTTATTAGCGGGCATCTCGTGGTTTTTCCACTGGACAGAGAATGGACCTTGGTGGAGCTTAATCAGGCAGAAAAGTCAGCGCAGCAAGGTGAAACCAAATCACAGAGGGGCACAAAAGCCTCTTATAAAGGTATCAGCGGGCGTCTTGTGGTTTCTGCTCTCCAGAAGAACATTTCAAAAATGTTACATTGGTTAAAGTGACATTAAACCCTCAGATTTTTTAACATAAAGCAATACTGTAATGTGCGCCTTCCTGTAATCCATGGTAGTTTCCCTTCTCTTTGATGCTCTTCCTTTTAAATCTGTATCTGTTCTCATGCTTCGAAAGAACTTCCCTTTTCAGCAGACTCCCTTGTCTCACACGGTGTCTGTGTATCCGTTTGTATAGGCTGTAACCTGAGCCAGCACTACAGGAAGAGGCCCTGAGCTGAAAAGGGAAGTTCTCCCCCAGCATGAGAACAGATACAGATTTAAAAGGAAGAGCATCAAAGAGAAGGGAAACTACCATGGATTACAGGAAGGCGCACATTACAGTATTGCTTTATGTTAAAAAATCTGAGGGTTTAATGTCACTTTAAGGATCCCTGTAATGTGAATCTGACATTATATTCTGTATTATACAAGGGTGTGTCTTTGTATTGTTCATACCTTTGTGGCACTGTAGAGGGTGATCCTTGGATAAGGGTGAGTGCCCGCCTCAGAAGATATGTTTATTATGAGACCTTTCTTCCTAGGAAGAGGACAAAGAGGGTCATATCAAGAACGAGAGAGAGAGAGAGAGAGAGAGAGAGAGAGAGAGAGAGAGAGAGAGAGAGAGAGAGAGAGAGAGAAGGAACGAGAGTAGTAGAAGAGAGAGGAAGGGGGAAGGATAAAGGGGCAGTATAGAGAGGAAGAGGAAAGAGAAAAGAAAGAGAATCCAGACACAAACAAAGCAGAGAGACACAAGAGAGAAAGAGAGAGAGAGAGAAATAGAAAGGAGAGAGAGAGAGAAATAGAAAGGAGAGAGAGAGAGAGAAAGAAAGAAAGAAACAGAAAAAAAAGAGAGAAAGAGAGAAAGAAAGAAAGAAAGAAAGAAAGAAAGAAAGAAAGAAAGAAAGTAGAAGAGAGAGGAAGGGGGAAGGATAAAGGGGCAGTATAGAGAGGAAGAGGAAAGAGAAAAGAAAGAGAATCCAGACACAAACAAAGCAGAGAGACACAAGAGAGAAAGAGAGAGAGAGAGAAATAGAAAGGAGAGAGAGAGAGAAATAGAAAGGAGAGAGAGAGAGAGAAAGAAAGAAAGAAACAGAAAAAAAAGAGAGAAAGAGAGAAAGAAAGAAAGAAAGAAAGAAAGAAAGAAAGAAAGAAAGAAAGTAGAAGAGAGAGGAAGGGGGAAGGATAAAGGGGCAGTATAGAGAGGAAGATGAAAGAGAAAATAAGGAGAGAAAGAAAGAAAGCGATAAATAGAAAAAGAGAAAGAAAAAAGAAAGAAAGTATAAGAGAGAGGAAAGGGGAAGGATAAAAAGGGGCGGTATAGAGAGGAAGATGAAAGAGAAAAGAAAGAGAGAAAGAAAGAAAATAGTGGAAGAGATGAAAGGGAGACAGCAAGAGGGAAGAGATGTAGAGACAGAGAAAAAGAAGAGAAAGAATAAGAAGAAAGTATCCCAGCTATAGGGGGACACGCCCAATGTCCTTTTCTGGTGCACCTTGTAGTGGCTTCCATGGAATCACCGGCGGTGTAGAATCCATGATTCTGTATGTACATGGGAGGAGAATGTTGCTGGGATGAAGGTGTCTCTGATCTCTGTGTTGTGGGTTCCAGGAGACTAGGGGGTGACTTGGCCCTTTAGTGCCCAACCATATCCAGAAGAGCAATCGGGTGTGCAGCTTATGGGCTCCCTACTGGAGGTCTACTTTATAGAATGCGCAATTCTGCTGGGTAGGGGAAACACTCAAAACTCAAAGACGGGAAATAGGGGAACTATGGCACTGAAGCTGGTCATACATCTGTTGAACTTCAGTTATAAAAATGTGTTTTCTGAACGTCTGTCTGATTGTGTAATAGGTATTGGGGTCAAAGTGACAATCAATTTCAGCGGCAGTGATAAAAGAAAATGGAAAGAGCAGTTATATAAAAGTTATATGGAAGTGTGAACTTTACCTTTCCACCATTCTTGGAAGTAAGATTCGAATCATCTAGAAATAGAAAACAAAGAATAATTTATTTTCTATAATATCGATGTAATGAAAACAATATTTCAAAACATGAAGGTTGAGCACCCTGCAGGAGGAGGACAGACTCATAGCTCCCTTCTGTCTGTAGCACCCTGCAGGAGGAGGACAGACTCATAGCTCCCTTCTATGTATCACCCTGCAGGAGGAGGACAGACTCATAGCTCCCTTCTATGTATCACCCTGCAGGAGGAGGACAGACTCATAGCTCCCTTCTATGTATCACCCTGCAGGAGGAGGACAGACTCATAGCTCCCTTCTATGTATCACCCTGCAGGAGGAGGACAGACTCATAGCTCCCTTCTATGTATCACCCTGCAGGAGGAGGACAGACTCATAGCTCCCTTCTATGTATCACCCTGCAGGAGGAGGACAGACTCATAGCTCCCTTCTATGTATCACCCTGCAGGAGGAGGACAGACTCATAGCTCCCTTCTATGTATCACCCTGCAGGAGGAGGACAGACTCATAGCTCCCTTCTATGTATCACCCTGCAGGAGGAGGACAGACTCATAGCTCCCTTCTATGTATCACCCTGCAGGAGGAGGACAGACTCATAGCTCCCTTCTATGTATCACCCTGCAGGAGGAGGACAGACTCATAGCTCCCTTCTATGTATCACCCTGCAGGAGGAGGACAGACTCATAGCTCCCTTCTATGTATCACCCTGCAGGAGGAGGACAGACTCATAGCTCCCTTCTATGTATCACCCTGCAGGAGGAGGACAGACTCATAGCTCCCTTCTATGTATCACCCTGCAGGAGGAGGACAGACTCATAGCTCCCTTCTATGTATCACCCTGCAGGAGGAGGACAGACTCATAGCTCCCTTCTATGTATCACCCTGCAGGAGGAGGACAGACTCATAGCTCCCTTCTATGTATCACCCTGCAGGAGGAGGACAGACTCATAGCTCCCTTCTATGTATCACCCTGCAGGAGGAGGACAGACTCATAGCTCCCTTCTATGTATCACCCTGCAGGAGGAGGACAGACTCATAGCTCCCTTCTATGTATCACCCTGCAGGAGGAGGACAGACTCATAGCTCCCTTCTATGTATCACCCTGCAGGAGGAGGACAGACTCATAGCTCCCTTCTATGTATCACCCTGCAGGAGGAGGACAGACTCATAGCTCCCTTCTATGTATCACCCTGCAGGAGGAGGACAGACTCATAGCTCCCTTCTATGTATCACCCTGCAGGAGGAGGACAGACTCATAGCTCCCTTCTATGTATCACCCTGCAGGAGGAGGACAGACTCATAGCTCCCTTCTATGTATCACCCTGCAGGAGGAGGACAGACTCATAGCTCCCTTCTATGTATCACCCTGCAGGAGGAGGACAGACTCATAGCTCCCTTCTATGTATCACCCTGCAGGAGGAGGACAGACTCATAGCTCCCTTCTATGTATCACCCTGCAGGAGGAGGACAGACTCATAGCTCCCTTCTATGTATCACCCTGCAGGAGGAGGACAGACTCATAGCTCCCTTCTATGTATCACCCTGCAGGAGGAGGACAGACTCATAGCTCCCTTCTATGTATCACCCTGCAGGAGGAGGACAGACTCATAGCTCCCTTCTATGTATCACCCTGCAGGAGGAGGACAGACTCATAGCTCCCTTCTATGTATCACCCTGCAGGAGGAGGACAGACTCATAGCTCCCTTCTATGTATCACCCTGCAGGAGGAGGACAGACTCATAGCTCCCTTCTATGTATCACCCTGCAGGAGGAGGACAGACTCATAGCTCCCTTCTATGTATCACCCTGCAGGAGGAGGACAGACTCATAGCTCCCTTCTATGTATCACCCTGCAGGAGGAGGACAGACTCATAGCTCCCTTCTATGTATCACCCTGCAGGAGGAGGACAGACTCATAGCTCCCTTCTATGTATCACCCTGCAGGAGGAGGACAGACTCATAGCTCCCTTCTATGTATCACCCTGCAGGAGGAGGACAGACTCATAGCTCCCTTCTATGTATCACCCTGCAGGAGGAGGACAGACTCATAGCTCCCTTCTATGTATCACCCTGCAGGAGGAGGACAGACTCATAGCTCCCTTCTATGTATCACCCTGCAGGAGGAGGACAGACTCATAGCTCCCTTCTATGTATCACCCTGCAGGAGGAGGACAGACTCATAGCTCCCTTCTATGTATCACCCTGCAGGAGGAGGACAGACTCATAGCTCCCTTCTATGTATCACCCTGCAGGAGGAGGACAGACTCATAGCTCCCTTCTATGTATCACCCTGCAGGAGGAGGACAGACTCATAGCTCCCTTCTATGTATCACCCTGCAGGAGGAGGACAGACTCATAGCTCCCTTCTATGTATCACCCTGCAGGAGGAGGACAGACTCATAGCTCCCTTCTATGTATCACCCTGCAGGAGGAGGACAGACTCATAGCTCCCTTCTATGTATCACCCTGCAGGAGGAGGACAGACTCATAGCTCCCTTCTATGTATCACCCTGCAGGAGGAGGACAGACTCATAGCTCCCTTCTATGTATCACCCTGCAGGAGGAGGACAGACTCATAGCTCCCTTCTATGTATCACCCTGCAGGAGGAGGACAGACTCATAGCTCCCTTCTATGTATCACCCTGCAGGAGGAGGACAGACTCATAGCTCCCTTCTATGTATCACCCTGCAGGAGGAGGACAGACTCATAGCTCCCTTCTATGTATCACCCTGCAGGAGGAGGACAGACTCATAGCTCCCTTCTATGTATCACCCTGCAGGAGGAGGACAGACTCATAGCTCCCTTCTATGTATCACCCTGCAGGAGGAGGACAGACTCATAGCTCCCTTCTATGTATCACCCTGCAGGAGGAGGACAGACTCATAGCTCCCTTCTATGTATCACCCTGCAGGAGGAGGACAGACTCATAGCTCCCTTCTATGTATCACCCTGCAGGAGGAGGACAGACTCATAGCTCCCTTCTATGTATCACCCTGCAGGAGGAGGACAGACTCATAGCTCCCTTCTATGTATCACCCTGCAGGAGGAGGACAGACTCATAGCTCCCTTCTATGTATCACCCTGCAGGAGGAGGACAGACTCATAGCTCCCTTCTATGTATCACCCTGCAGGAGGAGGACAGACTCATAGCTCCCTTCTATGTATCACCCTGCAGGAGGAGGACAGACTCATAGCTCCCTTCTATGTATCACCCTGCAGGAGGAGGACAGACTCATAGCTCCCTTCTATGTATCACCCTGCAGGAGGAGGACAGACTCATAGCTCCCTTCTATGTATCACCCTGCAGGAGGAGGACAGACTCATAGCTCCCTTCTATGTATCACCCTGCAGGAGGAGGACAGACTCATAGCTCCCTTCTATGTATCACCCTGCAGGAGGAGGACAGACTCATAGCTCCCTTCTATGTATCACCCTGCAGGAGGAGGACAGACTCATAGCTCCCTTCTATGTATCACCCTGCAGGAGGAGGACAGACTCATAGCTCCCTTCTATGTATCACCCTGCAGGAGGAGGACAGACTCATAGCTCCCTTCTATGTATCACCCTGCAGGAGGAGGACAGACTCATAGCTCCCTTCTATGTATCACCCTGCAGGAGGAGGACAGACTCATAGCTCCCTTCTATGTATCACCCTGCAGGAGGAGGACAGACTCATAGCTCCCTTCTATGTATCACCCTGCAGGAGGAGGACAGACTCATAGCTCCCTTCTATGTATCACCCTGCAGGAGGAGGACAGACTCATAGCTCCCTTCTATGTATCACCCTGCAGGAGGAGGACAGACTCATAGCTCCCTTCTATGTATCACCCTGCAGGAGGAGGACAGACTCATAGCTCCCTTCTATGTATCACCCTGCAGGAGGAGGACAGACTCATAGCTCCCTTCTATGTATCACCCTGCAGGAGGAGGACAGACTCATAGCTCCCTTCTATGTATCACCCTGCAGGAGGAGGACAGACTCATAGCTCCCTTCTATGTATCACCCTGCAGGAGGAGGACAGACTCATAGCTCCCTTCTATGTATCACCCTGCAGGAGGAGGACAGACTCATAGCTCCCTTCTATGTATCACCCTGCAGGAGGAGGACAGACTCATAGCTCCCTTCTATGTATCACCCTGCAGGAGGAGGACAGACTCATAGCTCCCTTCTGTCTGTATCACCCTGCAGGAGGAGGGCAGACTCATAGCTCCCTTCTATACATGACATAGAAATAAATGATAGACTTACATGCAGCATTGACAATACATTACAGTTCATCATGTCCGTGATGCTCTGTGACAGGAAAAAAAAAAAGAATTGTAATGTGTTTGTTTTCTATTCCGCCTCGCAAGCGCCCGACACAAGCTGGACCCGCCTCCTCCTTCTCCTGCTCGCCGCCTCCGTGAGTTCCTGAGGCAGCCGATGCTGCTCTATTTCGTGCAGCCCGGTTCGCCTTGCTGTTTTGGAGGTGGCATTTTTGTCGCCCACCTGAAATCTGCCGCCCGAGGCAAACGCCTTTTTTGCCTCACAGCAGATACGCCCCTGAATAAAAGTCACCTCTAATGCTGACGTACAGGTGTGTGAGAGCTCACAGACCAGCGACTACGACTGGAAGACACTATAGGCGCCATGTGTACAGTTTGTAGAATTCTTTGATCTTAAAGTGAAGTTTCTAAATCTGATCTCTGCAAATTAAAGAAACCCCACGGCCAATATAAAGGTATTAAACTGCCCCCCAGGAGGTATATTTTCACTGACTGATGGTCATTTTGGTGTCACCCACTCTGAAAAGCCGGGCACTCGGTCATGGACCGAGAGCCCGACAGTTGCTCAAGAGAGGAGGTGCCACAGCGGCATACCTTATCCCGCCGGGTGAATGCCCCCTCCTCTCCCTGCAACGGAACACCGGCGCCCATCACCAAGATGGCCACCAGCAGGTTACAGCCCGTGATGTCATCAAGCACATGTGCGATAACGTTGCACGTGCGCAATGACGTCACACGGATGCGCAATGGAGCCACTGCAGGGTGCCACTCGGTACCCGCTCCGGGTGACAACCTGCCTCAGGACGCCCCTGCTTCTAGGGGCCGGCATGGGGCTTCACTATATTTCGCACCAAAACTCGGTGATCTATTATTTACATTCTGGCTACTTAATCTCAAAGATGAAATGATATTTGTACAAACGCTGAACTGCTGACAAAGAAACTTTCACACCAAGAGTTTCCACTCCTGCCTGAGGAATAGAATTGTGCACAGAGCTTAGAGTCCATCAGTGTCCCATTGCTCATGGCTTAAGCCCTGATGAAGGGGGATTATGACCCCCCAAAACGTGTTGGATGTGCATATCTTCTAGTTGTCATTTGTGAAGCCAATGATGGTTTTTGGGGTTCTCCAGACCTGGTGCTGTTTTTGTTTTTTCACTTACGTAGCAATAAAAGCCCAGCAGAGGTCCAAACCCTTTCCTGCTCTGTCCAGCACTGAAATATACGCGCTCCCTTTAGTTACACTTCAGGAAATAATGTTTAATTATTGTTGGTAACTAACAAAAATCATCATTGTGAAACCTTAAAAGTGAGAAAAATAAACACTCGCCTTGTTTAGATCGCCAGAAGAAAGGAATCCTGTTGGAGCCGCTTTGGACATTCCGACGTTATTTACTGAAAAGGGTAAAAAAAAATTATTCACTTTATATCCAATCACATCTCTCCACATTATAGATCCCAGCTCTGTCTGATCCTGTCCTGATAATATCCAATCACATCTCTCCACATTATAGATCCCAGCTCTGTGTGATGCTGTCCTGATAATATCCAATCACATCTCTCCACATTATAGATCCCAGCTCTGTGTGATGCTGTCCTGATAATATCCAATCACATCTCTCCACATTATAGATCCCAGGTCAGTCTGATCCTGTCCTGATAATATCCAATCACATCTCTCCACATTATAGATCCCAGCTCTGTGTGATGCTGTCCTGATAATATCCAATCACATCTCTCCACATTATAGATCCCAGCTCTGTCTGATCCTGTCCTGATAATATCCAATCACATCTCCCCACATTATAGATCCCAGCTCTGTGTGATGCTGTCCTGATCACATCCAATCACATCTCTCCACATTATAGATCCCAGCTCTGTCTGACCCTGTCCTGATCACATCCAATCACATCTCTCCACATTATAGATCCCAGCTCAGTCTGATCCTGTCCTAATCACAGCCAATCACATCTCTCCACATTATAGATCTCAGCTCTGTCTGATCCTGTCCTGATAATATCCAATCACATCTCTCCACATTATAGATCCCAGCTCTGTGTGATCCTGTCCTGATAACATCCAATCACATCTCTCCACATTATAGATCCCCGCTCTGTGTGATCCTGTCCTGATCACATCCAATCACATCTCTCCCCCTTATAGATCCCAGCTCTGTGTGATCCTGTCCTGATCACATCCAATCACATGTCTCCACATTATAGATCCCAGCTCTGTCTGATCCTGTCCTGATAATATCCAATCACATCTCTCCACATTATAGATCCCAGCTCTGTGTGATCCTGTCCTGATAATATCCAATCACATCTCTCCACATTATAGATCCCAGCTCTGTGTGATCCTGTCCTGATAACATCCAATCACATCTCTCCACATTATAGATCCCCGCTCTGTGTGATCCTGTCCTGATAACATCCAATCACATCTCTCCACATTATAGATCCCCGCTCTGTGTGATCCTGTCCTGATAACATCCAATCCCCTCTCTCCACATTATAGATCCCCGCTCTGTGTGATCCTGTCCTGATCACATCCAATCACATCTCTCCCCCTTATAGATCCCAGCTCTGTGTGATCCTGTCCTGATCACATCCAATCACATGTCTCCACATTATAGATCCCAGCTCTGTCTGATCCTGTCCTGATCACAGCCAATCACATCTCTCCACATTATAGATCCCCGCTCTGTCTGATCCTGTCCTGATCACAGCCAATCACATCTCTCCACATTATAGATCCCCGCTCTGTCTGATCCTGTCCTGATCACAGCCAATCACATCTCTCCACATTATAGATCCCCGCTCTGTCTGATCCTGTCCTGATCACAGCCAATCACATCTCTCCACATTATAGATCCCCGCTCTGTCTGATCCTGTCCTGATCACAGCCAATCACATCTCTCCACATTATAGATCCCCGCTCTGTCTGATCCTGTCCTGATCACAGCCAATCACATCTCTCCACATTATAGATCCCCGCTCTGTCTGATCCTGTCCTGATCACAGCCAATCACATCTCTCCACATTATAGATCCCCGCTCTGTCTGATCCTGTCCTGATCACAGCCAATCACATCTCTCCACATTATAGATCCCCGCTCTGTCTGATCCTGTCCTGATCACAGCCAATCACATCTCTCCACATTATAGATCCCAGCTCTGTGTGATCCTGTCCTGATCACAGCCAATCACATCTCTCCACATTATAGATCCCCGCTCTGTGTGATCCTGTCCTGATAACATCCAATCACATCTCTCCACATTATAGATCCCCGCTCTGTGTGATCCTGTCCTGATAATATCCAATCACATCTCTCCACATTATAGATCCCCGCTCTGTGTGATCCTGTCCTGATCACATCCAATCACATCTCTCCACATTATAGATCCCAGCTCTGTGTGATCCTGTCCTGATAATATCCAATCACATCTCTCCACATTATAGATCCCCGCTCTGTGTGATCCTGTCCTGATCACATCCAATCACATCTCTCCACCTTATAGATCCCAGCTCTGTGTGATCCTGTCCTGATCACATCCAATCACATGTCTCCACATTATAGATCCCAGCTCTGTCTGATCCTGTCCTGACAGTAAGATGCAGTCACCGTATAGAATGTTATTACCCAGGATTCCGATGTCCAGGTCCTTCAGGCCCTCCTCAATCTTGGGGTAAATCTCGGCCCCCCCTGTAAAATCTGCCTGGATGATTCTGGTTTTCCGCCCACTCTGTTGCTCTGTGGAAGTAGATTACTATAAATCACCTGGTCACAGATCTGGACAATTCCAACATATAAAACGATCTAAAATGTGTCAGCGGACGTGCGCAGCGAGAAGCACCCGTCACACTGATCAGGACTCTCATAGACATAAGATGATGAAGTATACAATGCTCATTATATCTGGGCAATCACTAGTATACGGCCCGTCCTTCCAGGGACTTTCATTGATGGAGGACTCCTGCACATCCATTGGGGAGGAAAGGGTTATATGACACCGCCTGTTCTTCCATTAACCCTTTGTAGGAGCAGAGTTTCCCCTCCAGCAATGATGTGATGTTCAGCACAGAAGGAGAGTTTACATTGTATCCAGGAGGAAATGTTTGGTATGAATACAGATCCTGAGAATACACACGGTTATTGTTTAAGGGTTAAATGTTGTTTTCTTATGGTGGGCCCGGGGGGTGCTTTTGATGGACCTAGGAGGTACTTCAATTGGATCTAGGTGGTACTTCTGATAGGCCCAGGGGAAACCTCTGATGGACATAGGAAGTACTTCTGATAGACCCAGGCCATACTTCTGATGGCCCCAGGGGGTACTTCTGAGTGGCAGGGGTACTTCTAATAGACCCAGACATTTACTTCTGATGGTTCCAGTGGGTACTTCTGATGGACACAGGGGGCACTTCTGATACACCCAGGAAATACTTCCAGTGGGTCCAGTAATTACTTCAGATGGGTCCAGGAGGTTCCTCTGATGGGCCCAGAGGGTATTCTAAGTGGGTCCAGGGTGTACCTCTGATGGTTCTAGGCGGTAATGCTAACGGGTCCAGGGGGTACTTTTTATGGGTGCGGGGGGTACTTCTGATAGGCCTTGGGAGTCTTCTGATGAGTCCAGGAGGTACTTTTGATGGGTTCAGAGGGTACTTCTTATGGACCCATGAGGGTATGTTTAATAGACTTAAGATGTGCTACTGATGGGCCAAGTGGGTACTTCTTATGGCTCCACTTGGTATTTCTGATGGGCCCAGGGGGGGAACATCTGAGAGGACCAATGGAGACTTCTGATGGGCCAAATGTGGATTTCTAAAAGGGGCCCACCCAGGAGGTACTTCTGTTTTTTATTGTGACTTCCTCATGACAGTGTTTAGTTTTTGGGCGATAATAACTCTTCCCCGCGCTACTCAAAGCCCAAAAAGGCAAAACATTTACAGCAAAAAGTTTACACTTTTATTAGAGTCAAATAAACTTTTTTTTGTTACTATGGGGACATATGAACCCAAACTCTTACCAATCTCTGCCGCAACTTTCTGAAGCTTCTCCAGAGTCCGACTGATGAGGACCACATTGAATCCCCTCTTGGCCAACTATTGAGAAGAAAAGATACGTGTGATTGGGATAAAGTGGATCACCGGAAGTGTAGGCAATGCCGACATTATGACCGTACCTCCTTAGCGTAGCATTTCCCTATTCCATCCGTCGCTCCCGTTACCACTGGAGAGGAAACAAGAAATGTTTAGAGTGTTTTTAAAAAATATGTCAACAGTTTTACTGGGATGGAGGGGGGGAGAGAAAGAGAGAGAGAGAGAAAGAGAGAGAGAAAGAGAGAGAGAGAGAGAGAGAGAGAGAGAGAGAGAGAGAGAGAGAGAGAGAGAGAGAGAGAGAAAGAGAGAGAGAGAGAAAGAGAGAGAGGAAGAGAGAGAGGAGAGAAATGAGAGAAAGAGAGAAGGGAGAGAGAGAGAGAGAGAGAGAGAGAGAGAGAGAGAGACAAAGAGAGAGAGGGGGAGAGAGAGAGGAAGAGAGAGAAAGGAGAGAAAGAGAGGGAGGAAGAGAGAGAGAGAGAGGAAGAGAGAGAGGAAGAGAGAGAGAGAGAGAGGGGAAGAGAGGGAGGAAGAGAGAGAGAGGAAGGGAGGGAGGAAGAGAGAGAGGGAGGAAGAGAGAGGAAGAGAGAGAGAGGGGGGAGAGAGATAGGGAGAGAGAGAGGAAGAGAGAGAGGAAGAGAGAGAAAGGAGAGAAAGAGAGGGAGGAAGAGAGAGAGAGAGGAAGAGAGAGAGGAAGAGAGAGAGGAAGAGAGAGAGGAAGAGAGAGAGGAAGAGAGAGAGGAAGAGAGGGAGGAAGAGAGGGAGG
>NW_017307158.1:1012115-1014738 GCF_000935625.1 Nanorana parkeri | reverse complement strand
AGAGAGAGAGAGAGAGAGAGAGAGAGATAGAGAGAGACAAAGAGAGAGAGGGGGAGAGAGAGAGGAAGAGAGAGAAAGGAGAGAAAGAGAGGGAGGAAGAGAGAGAGAGAGAGGAAGAGAGAGAGGAAGAGAGAGAGAGAGAGAGGAAGAGAGGGAGGAAGAGAGAGAGAGGAAGAGAGGGAGGAAGAGAGAGAGAGAGGAAGGGAGGGAGGAAGAGAGAGAGGGAGGAAGAGAGAGGAAGAGAGAGAGAGGGGGGAGAGAGATAGGGAGAGAGAGAGGAAGAGAGAGAGGAAGAGAGAGAAAGGAGAGAAAGAGAGGGAGGAAGAGAGAGAGAGAGGAAGAGAGAGAGGAAGAGAGAGAGGAAGAGAGAGATAGAGGGAGGAAGAGAGAGAGGGAGGAAGAGAGGGAGGAAGAGAGAGAGGGAGGAAGAGAGGGAGGAAGAGAGAGAGAGGAAGAGAGGGAGGAAGAGAGAGAGAGGAAGAGAGGGAGGAAGAGAGAGAGAGGAAGAGAGGGAGGAAGAGAGAGAGAGGAAGAGAGGGAGGAAGAGAGAGAGAGGAAGAGAGGGAGGAAGAGAGAGAGAGGAAGAGAGGGAGGAAGAGAGAGAGAGGAAGAGAGGGAGGAAGAGAGAGAGAGGAAGAGAGGGAGGAAGAGAGAGAGAGGAAGAGAGGGAGGAAGAGAGAGAGAGGAAGAGAGGGAGGAAGAGAGAGAGAGGAAGAGAGGGAGGAAGAGAGAGAGAGGAAGAGAGGGAGGAAGAGAGAGAGAGGAAGAGAGGGAGGAAGAGAGAGAGAGGAAGAGAGGGAGGAAGAGAGAGAGAGGAAGAGAGGGAGGAAGAGAGAGAGAGGAAGAGAGGGAGGAAGAGAGAGAGAGGAAGAGAGGGAGGAAGAGAGAGAGAGGAAGAGAGGGAGGAAGAGAGAGAGAGGAAGAGAGGGAGGAAGAGAGAGAGAGGAAGAGAGGGAGGAAGAGAGAGAGAGGAAGAGAGGGAGGAAGAGAGAGAGGGAAGAGGGGGGAGAGAGGAAGAGAGAGAGAGAGGGGGAGAGAGATAGGGAGAGAGAGAGGGGGGGAGAGATAGGGAGAGAGAGAGGTACCTCTCCTGGGGCTAATACTGCATCATTCTCCCTTTAGTCACATGACCTAACGTGTAGGTCTTTGGACACATGATCTCTGCTGAAGGGGAAATCAGCCATTTGGACACTCCCCATCAACAGAAATCAGGTGACCAATACAGCCTGGTCTGGGACCCGACCCAGCCTGATACTGAACAATGAAGGAGCAACGGCACACAGGCAAGATCGTCACTCTGCTGTCTCCTCATAGGTAGGTCCTTATGTTAAACGGACAGCACTGTGCAGTGCCGTAGACTCTGATTGGCTGCTAGTGCTGGCCCTGGCCCTCACAGAGTGCTGCTGTGCAGGGGATTACTGGAGGCTAATATGAAGAGAATCTACCCAACGTGATAGGAATTCCTCTCTTATACAGTTGCCATTGGACAAGGTGTCCCTATTGGAAGAATCATCCTAACCTCTTGTTTTGGTGACAACTGTCAATTTTTGGATTTCACCTAGAGACAGGGCCGGTGCTGCCACTAGGCAAATTAAGGCGCAGTGCTACCTCGCGAGCAGCCTCGACCTCTCTCCCCCCCACGGTGCACACCCCCTCTATTTCAAATAGCAGATGCCAATAGCAGGCTTGCTATTGCACCCGCCCACTGGGCAGAGGAGCGATACTAAGAGACAACTTTCTCTCTCAGGTCCACTCCTCTGCCCAGTTGCTGGTGTTTCAATAGCCAGTCTGCTATTGGCTATAGGGGCGCAAAATAGTCTAGCACCGGTTCTGCCTAGAGAGGGGGGAATCTCCAACGGACAGCAATACATCCTTGGCAGAGGTTGGGATGCACCGATATATCGGCCGCCGAAACATATCGGCCGAAAATTGCACTTTTGGCATAATGCCGAAAGAGCCATGTTTCGGCCGATACATCGGGTCATCCCTGGTTTCTTTTCTCCCCGCTGGGCGCTGTTCCAGCGGGGAGAAAAGAAAGTGACAGCCGGCCGAGCGCTGCAGGAGTCAGGACGAGTTGGGCTTTCCTCTCTACATGGCTCGATCAGCCTCCTGTGACAGCGTGTCAGAGAGAAAAGCAAGATACACACACTCAGCGATCAGTGATGGCTGAGTGTGTGTACATAATTGAGGATATGGCATGTTAACTATAATCCTCAATTATGAATGAATGGGAGTGATCTACATCACCTCTACATCACCCCCATTCATTCATAATTGTGGTTATAGTAAACAAACAATGTCCTCATGTTATCAATGAACAGGAACACTCAGTATAGAAGATTCCTGATCATTGATAACAGGGGACACAGAAAAAGAGATTGAGGACTCTGTGTTCTCAATCCCCTTTTGCTATTCTAAAAGGGAAATATCAGGGGTCTGTTTAACCCCTTCGTGACTGACGACGTACAGTGTACGTCGCCAGCATCGGGGCTGTTTAAACAGACTCCCGGTGACTTTTGCCGCCGGGACTCTGTTTAAACTTGTAGAGCCGACTGTCGGCTTTACAACAGAAGCGATCCTGGCGACTTACCTGTCGCCAGATCGCTTCTGCGTCCCGAAGAAG
>NW_017307158.1:1010464-1011845 GCF_000935625.1 Nanorana parkeri | reverse complement strand
ATTTTCAACTACCACCATTTTATTCTATAGGGTCTTGGCATTCAGAAAATATATAATGTTGGGGGGTTTTACGTCATTTTCAGGCCTAAAATGTGGAATATAACATGGGTGCAAAAATGGAAAAAAGGGCCTCAGTCATGAAGGGGTTAAAAGTTTATAAAAAAAAAATATTTAAAAAAATTGAAAAAATAAAAATAAAAAACATTTTCGGTATCGGTTTCGGTCTGACATTTTTTTTAATTTCGGTTTCGTTTCGGTTTTAAAAATTCCATTTCGGTGCACCTCTAGTTCTAACCCTTCCCCCGCTCCATCCAAATCTAAAAAAAAAATGTTTTGCCCTTGCATAGACTTTAACTAGGTGTGAAAAAAGACGCACGCTCTTCCAGTTCCGCCTCATACTTTATGGTAAGGTCTTATAAAGAAGGCCTGAGGCAGATGTGGTTTCTCGGCTTCACGCGGGTTGATTTTTCCCCCGCTCCATCCAAATCTAAAAAAAAAATGTTTTGCCCTTGCATAGACTTTAACTAGGTGTGAAAAAAGACGCACGCTCTTCCAGTTCCGCCTCATACTTTATGGTAAGGTCTTATAAAGAAGGCCTGAGGCAGATGTGGTTTCTCGGCTTCACGCGTGTTGATTAACGATTCCAATGACTCGTGATATTAATATGGGATCACTATTTCCCAGGAGGAGTATCATGTGTGCCTGAGGTTCTCACTCTCTAGTTAATTATTCATAAGTAACTCTACACAACCTGAACTTTAATCCATCAAAATCTCCTACGTTCCTCTGGGTTAAGTGTCATTCTGGCTGCACTTCAGGTTTGTACACATTCCCCAGGAGTAGTCATGCCTCTTCTGGGTGACTACGGGCCACAGAGAATCAATGTCACAGCGCCGGATTATGTCACATAAGGAACCGGTCTGTCATTTGGTTTTTCCTACAGGGAGGGCACCTTGTCTTTTTCCCCTAGTCCTCCTTCTGGGTCCTTTACTCAGAAACTGATATTTTTCTCCTTGATAAGAGGCAACCAAAAGGGAAATATGAGAATGTAGTAGATCCTATCGCACTCCTGACCGGATAGAGCCCAAATGAAAAACTAGGGGGGTGCCGAAAGTGACCGCGGCTGCCTCCGCACATCGAATGCGAATACCATAAAGTCACTCGCACTCTGTTTGTAGATATAATTTAATCTCCTTCAGGGCAGCCATCAGGGGGGTACGGCCGATACTCATGTAAGGGGCCCGGGCAGCCTGGGGGGCCCGCCCGGGTCCCTTACATGACTATCGGCCGACGGTGAAGGGCGAGAAGGCGGAGGCCTGGCCCTAGCAGCGCAGAGCCCCAGCATTGCCGCTGCAGCGGCTTTGAGACAAGCTAGGGCTCC
>NW_017307158.1:1009185-1010447 GCF_000935625.1 Nanorana parkeri | reverse complement strand
CCGCGCCGGGTGGGGCGGGGGGGGGGGGGGACCGGCCTAAAGCCGTGTAAGGGGCCCTAAAATTTCTGATGGCTGCCCTGATCTGTTCCGGACCACCCAGTCCCTTCTTCAGGCGGACAAAAGTGTGACTGAAGAAGGGACTGCCTGGTCCTGAAACGTCATTCAGTCAATAAAGGAGATTGACTGCTATCGACAAACGGAGTGCGAGTGACTTTATGGTATTTGCAAAGGGAAATATGGTCACCTCTACCTTCCTCCCAGTGGCGTAACAATCGCCATAGCGACCCAGGCGGTAGCTATGGGCCCGGGCACAAGGGGGCCAGGGCATCCCTCTGATGCCGTGTGGGCCGCCTGGGTTGCTATGGCATATCAGGGTTCTGGCTGTCACTGACACAGCTCAGCAGCTGCTGCAGAGGAGGCCGGCGTTCGGAGTGAAGGAGGAGGCGGGGCCCGGGCTGGCGACCTAAGAGCTAGTGATGTAAGAGGAGGCGGGGCCCGTCGATAGAAGAGGAGGCGGGGCCCGGGACGGAAGAGGAGGCGGGGCCCGGGCACCACGGAGGCAGACAGCGGACAGCCCTGACAGGTAAGAGGTGTGCAGCCCATCTGAGACCATGCAGAGCCCACTATAGAGAGTCTATGGTGGGCTCTGCAGGGTCACTCTCAGGTGGGCTGTTTGGTATATCAGGAGGGCCCTGCATGTGGCATAACAAACAATCACGGGGCCCCATACAAACTTTTGCTATGGGGCCCTGTGATTTCTAGTTACGCCCCTGCTTCCTCCTATTTATGTATAACAACCCTCCTTTCTGATGATGACCTGGCCTCACTTCCACTGTAGGATTGAGCACATCCTGGAAACACTGCTTCTATCTGTACTTCAGACGGACCTCCGAGGTTATCACTTCCCAGCTAACCTTTGGACCGGTTCTACAACTTAAAAGGAATAGTCCACCTTTTGCAAAATGTAATCAATGCATCCACATTATTCACATCAAAAAATTTGCATCATGAAATGTTTGCATTGAAGGCTGCAGAGTTCAAAGAAGAAAGGAAAAACCTGTTTACTGGACTCAAAAAACAGCTAACAAAAGATAATCTTTTGATCGTTGTTTTTCAGATTTAAACAAAGAATGGTTTGTTGAGTCCAGTAAACAGGTTTTTCCCTTTTTCTTTTAACTTTGATGGTTTTCGGTACTGGGGCCTCCAATCAGCGGTGTATTTACCTTTGCTGCTGCCCTAGGCAAGGCAGCAACGCCGCCCCT
>NW_017307158.1:998171-1004204 GCF_000935625.1 Nanorana parkeri | reverse complement strand
ACCCCGCGCCGCGCGCGGCGGCCGGGGGGGGGGGGGGGGGGGGGACCGGCCTAAAGCCGTGTAAGGGGCCCTAAAATTTCTGATGGCTGCCCTGATCTGTTCCGGACCACCCAGTCCCTTCTTCAGGCGGACAAAAGTGTGACTGAAGAAGGGACTGCCTGGTCCTGAAACGTCATTCAGTCAATAAAGGAGATTGACTGCTATCGACAAACGGAGTGCGAGTGACTTTATGGTATTTGCAAAGGGAAATATGGTCACCTCTACCTTCCTCCCAGTGGCGTAACAATCGCCATAGCGACCCAGGCGGTAGCTATGGGCCCGGGCACAAGGGGGCCAGGGCATCCCTCTGATGCCGTGTGGGCCGCCTGGGTTGCTATGGCATATCAGGGTTCTGGCTGTCACTGACACAGCTCAGCAGCTGCTGCAGAGGAGGCCGGCGTTCGGAGTGAAGGAGGAGGCGGGGCCCGGGCTGGCGACCTAAGAGCTAGTGATGTAAGAGGAGGCGGGGCCCGTCGATAGAAGAGGAGGCGGGGCCCGGGACGGAAGAGGAGGCGGGGCCCGGGCACCACGGAGGCAGACAGCGGACAGCCCTGACAGGTAAGAGGTGTGCAGCCCATCTGAGACCATGCAGAGCCCACTATAGAGAGTCTATGGTGGGCTCTGCAGGGTCACTCTCAGGTGGGCTGTTTGGTATATCAGGAGGGCCCTGCATGTGGCATAACAAACAATCACGGGGCCCCATACAAACTTTTGCTATGGGGCCCTGTGATTTCTAGTTACGCCCCTGCTTCCTCCTATTTATGTATAACAACCCTCCTTTCTGATGATGACCTGGCCTCACTTCCACTGTAGGATTGAGCACATCCTGGAAACACTGCTTCTATCTGTACTTCAGACGGACCTCCGAGGTTATCACTTCCCAGCTAACCTTTGGACCGGTTCTACAACTTAAAAGGAATAGTCCACCTTTTGCAAAATGTAATCAATGCATCCACATTATTCACATCAAAAAATTTGCATCATGAAATGTTTGCATTGAAGGCTGCAGAGTTCAAAGAAGAAAGGAAAAACCTGTTTACTGGACTCAAAAAACAGCTAACAAAAGATAATCTTTTGATCGTTGTTTTTCAGATTTAAACAAAGAATGGTTTGTTGAGTCCAGTAAACAGGTTTTTCCCTTTTTCTTTTAACTTTGATGGTTTTCGGTACTGGGGCCTCCAATCAGCGGTGTATTTACCTTTGCTGCTGCCCTAGGCAAGGCAGCAACGCCGCCCCTCTCCCCCCCCGGACTAACCGGCCGATTCATGGACAGCATTGCCCCTTCCCCCCTACTTTGTTGATGGTCTTTGGATGGGACTGAACTGGACTTTGTTGATGGTCTTTGGATGGGACTGAACTGGAGTTTGTTGACGGTCTTTGGACAGGACTGGACTTTGTTGATGGTCTTTGGACAGGACTGAACTGGACTTTGATGACGGTCTTTGGACAGGACTGAACTGGACTTTGTTGATGGTCTTTGGACAGGACTGAACTGGACTTTGTTGACGGTCTTTGGACGGGACTGAACTGGACTTTGTTGATGACTTCTGGATGGGACTGAACTGGACTTTGCTGATGGTCAGTGGACAGGGCTGAACTGGACTATGTTGATGGTCTTTGGACAGGACAGAACTGGACTTTGTTGATGGTCTTTGGACAGGAAAGAACTGGACTTTGTTGATGGTCTTTGGACAGGACTGAACTGGACTTTGTTGATGGTCTTTGGACAGGAAAGAACTGGACTTTGTTGATGGTCTTTGGACAGGACTGAACTGGACTTTGTTGATGGTCTTTGGACAGGACTGAACTGGACTTTGTTGATGGTCTTTGGATGGGACTGAACTCTGTTCAGTGATCAGATTGGCAGAGGGAATCGTCCCTGAGCTCTGGTTCTTTACCAGACTGAAGCCTCTTCTGAGGACCCCCCTTGACTTCACTATGTTCCTAGTCATAAATGGAGGACTCAGAGAAGGTTCCGGTGTCTGTGAGGAATTTATGATATAAATATTTGACATTGCACCAACTTTATTGGTGTTAATCAGGTCATGTGACTGGAGCTCAGCAGCCGTGCAGATAACACAGGAAAGCCTTCATTTTTATGACCATTTTCACTGACTTTGTTGATGATATCAATCTACATAGAGATCACAATGTAGCAGCAGTGTCTATACATAGAGATCACAATGTAGCAGGGTCTATACATAGAGATCCCAATGTAGCAGCAGTGTATATGCATAGAGATCCCAATGTAGCAGCGTCTATACATAGAGATCACAATGTAGCAGTGTCTATACATAGAGATGAGATAACGATGTAGCAGCAGTGTCTATACATAGAGATAACAATGTAGCAGGGTCTATACATAGAGATCACAATGTAGCAGCAGTGTACTATACATAGAGATCACAATGTAGCAGCAGTGTCTATGCATAGAGATCACAATGTAGCAGTGTCTATACATGGAGATCACAATGTAGCAGTGTCTATGCATAGAGATCCCAATGTAGCAGCGTCTATACATAGAGATCACAATGTAGCAGCGTCTATACATAGAGATAACAATGTAGCAGTGTCTATACATAGAGATCA
This sequence comes from Nanorana parkeri, assembly GCF_000935625.1. Lineage (NCBI taxonomy): Eukaryota > Metazoa > Chordata > Amphibia > Anura > Dicroglossidae > Nanorana > Nanorana parkeri. The sequence continues at coordinate 1,001,576 of NW_017307158.1, read as the reverse complement.
CAATGTAGCAGCGTCTATGCATAGATATCACAATGTAGCAGTGTCTATACATAGAGATCCCAATGCAGCAGTGTCTATACAGAGATCACAATGTAGCAGCAGTGTCTATACATAGAGATCACAATGTAGCAGCAGTGTCTATACAGAGATCACAATGTAGCAGCAGTGTCTATACATAGAGATCACAATGTAGCAGCAGTGTCTATACATAGAGATCACAATGTAGCAGTGTCTATACATAGAGACCACAATGTAGCAGCAGTGTCTATACATAGAGACACTTACCTGCCCAACCCCCATACTTCTTAAGGTTAACCCTCCACCATCGGGACAGGATGTGGACTCGGAACCCCTTCAGCAGCTTGAAGGTGTGTTTGAGAACCAGGTGGCCCAGAGCCAGGAACCCCAGAAGGGTCAGTCCCTGGTAGAACACTGAATCCGACATCCCTCTGCTCTGTGTCTGTCTCCACACTTGGCGACACAACAGGTAAATGTGACTGTCCCCTCCCCCAAATCATACAACTTCATCCCAGTCTACACCCATGTGATTGAACTCACACAAACCCTCTCCTACAATCAGGAGGCACCAATGCAGCACCAGATTAGTGTGTGTGTGTGTGTGTGTGTTAGCACAGCAGCATCAGCAGAAAAAATGATACAATTGGACACAGAGCAGATAGACACATATGATGGGATATTGTGTTCAAACCTCTATACATAGAGATCACAATGTAGCAGCAGTGTCTATACATAGAGATCACAATGTAGCAGTGTCTATACATAGAGACCACAATGTAGCAGCAGTGTCTATACATAGAGACACTTACCTGCCCAACCCCCATACTTCTTAAGGTTAACCCTCCACCATCGGGACAGGATGTGGACTCGGAACCCCTTCAGCAGCTTGAAGGTGTGTTTGAGAACCAGGTGGCCCAGAGCCAGGAACCCCAGAAGGGTCAGTCCCTGGTAGAACACTGAATCCGACATCCCTCTGCTCTGTGTCTGTCTCCACACTTGGCGACACAACAGGTAAATGTGACTGTCCCCTCCCCCAAATCATACAACTTCATCCCAGTCTACACCCATGTGATTGAACTCACACAAACCCTCTCCTACAATCAGGAGGCACCAATGCAGCACCAGATTAGTGTGTGTGTGTGTGTGTGTGTTAGCACAGCAGCATCAGCAGAAAAAATGATACAATTGGACACAGAGCAGATAGACACATATGATGGGATATTGTGTTCAAACCTTTGCAGTGTGTGTGATGAATGTCTCTACTTCTGCTGAATCCAATTGTATGATTTTAATTTATGTCTTTTGTAGCCCTGATGAAGGGGGATTGTTCATTCCTGCTGTCACTAGAGGAATCAAATAAATACAGTTTGAACTTAAAGGAGAACTATGGGGTCAGTGTTTTTCCCCATAGTTCTCCTTAGGGTAACGGGAGGACACAAACTAGCGTCCTCCCGTCACCCTAAGCTCAGTATATAGAGAGCTACAGCTCGCGGTATACTGAGACGCTGCAGCCGGAGCGGATCCCGACTTAGATGACGGGATCCGCCCAGCTGTGTGAGTGACAGCTGGCTCTGCCTATCTAGAGGCAGAGCCAGCAGTACCCGCCCCCTCCCCCGTCCGTTCCGCCAGTCAGCACTGGCAGATCAGAGCGGGGAGAGGGGAATCCAGCCCCTCCCCTGTCACGGCAGAGAGCCGTGACAGGATCGAGAGGTGAGCGAACGCCGGTATGTGTTCGCTCACCTCCCGATCTACTGAGCCGACCTGTGACAGTCTCATTGTCACAGGTCGGCTAGAACTAGGAGGTGAGTAAAAAGCACCCCCCTCATAGTTCTCCTTTAACTGAAGCAACTAGAAGATCGATTAGAACGTCAACCAGGACAACGGTTAGAACTTCAACCAGGACAACGGTTAGAGCTTCAACCAGGACAACGGTTAGAACTTCAACCAGGACAACGGTTAGAACTTCAACCAGGACAACAGTTAGAACTTCAACCAGGACATCGGTTAGTGCTTCAACCAGGATAACGATTAGAACTTCAACAAGGACAACAGTTAGAACTTCAACTAGGACAACGGTTAGAACTTCAACTAAGACAACGATTAGAACTTCAGCTAGAAGATTGGTTAGAACTTCAGCTAGAAGATTGGTTAGAACTTAAACTAGAGCATAGGTTTAAACTTCAGCTAGGACAACGGTTGGAACTTCAACTAGAACATCGGTTGGAAATTCAACTAGGACCATGGTTAGAACTTCAACTAAGACAACGGTTAGAACTTCAACTAGGACAACGGTTAGAACCTCAACTAGGACATCGGTTAGGGCTTCAACTAGGACAACGGTTAGAACTTAAACTAGAGCATAGGTTTAAACTTCTGCTTGGACAATGGTTAGAACGTCAACTAGGAAAACGGTTAGAACTTCTACTAGAACGTCAGTTAGAAAGTCAACTAGAACATTGGTTTGGCTCTCCTTTTGGTTTATATACACATAGGACTGATTCATAACAGGTTCCCTCAGCATATAGACGGGAGAACGATGTTCACACAACATTATTGCCACTAGGTGGAGCCGAGGAGCGTAGGAGATTCCTATTCTAGGATTAATGTGCGGAGAGCGTGTTATAAATCCATCCCTTTGTGTATATAAACCAAAAGCGCCAAACGGATGCTTTAGGAGTCCAAACTGTGTTTAGTTTCGGTCTGTGTCCCTGTTGCAGATTTTCTCTCTCTTGTGACGTCACCAGGACAGGAAGTGAGTGAAAATGTCTCTATGGGAGCCTCTGATAGCGGTAAAAACCCAACAGGAGTTCCAGGCTTTCTGCACTCCATTAAAAACTAGAAGAAACGTTTTGGTCTGACCACATTGAGGGTGCATTATATTAGGTATAAGGTTGGGGAGTGCCTGATATTAGGTGGAAAGGAGTTCCAAGAAAAGAGAGAATTGTTGGAAACAGGAGTGAGAACTAAAGACCAGGGAGGAAGAAAGCAGACTTAAAACCCAACTATGGACTCAGTACTCCCACTCGGGAGGTGACACCATCTTCATCTTTACTTCTCCCCAGGCTGTGCTTCTCAGCGCCGCACTCTGCAACATAACACAAAGAACGCAAGGTGGTTTTATAGCACCGGCTGAAGCCCAATTAAAAAATGGCACCTAAGTTCATGTTAATGAGTCCTGACAGTGATGAAGCGTTACCGCTTTGTTGCTGATGAACGTCAAATACCACTAGAGGGAGTCACTGCCAATCTGGATCTGTCATACGATACCTTGTCAACCTTTCAGGAACTTCACAAATTAAAACTTCATTAATTCCTTGCAGATAGCAATCTACAGCACAACTATAGCCATAGCAGCCCACACAGCTGCTTTGGGGCCCGGAGGAGGAG
>NW_017307158.1:982143-997111 GCF_000935625.1 Nanorana parkeri | reverse complement strand
TAGGGTTGCCACCTGTCCAGGATTCACCCGGACAGTTCGGGTTTTGAATGCTGTGTTCGGGTTTCATGGCAGCAGAAACCCGGACACAAGATGTCAGGCAGACAGGGGCAACCAAAATTAAGATAGGGGCTACTGGCCCCCCACTGAAAATAGTCTCAACTGTGATATTTACATATGAATAAGCCGCGACTCATTCTCCCCAAAAAATGTCCGCACGTCGCTAGAGTGTTTGGGTTTCGCTTGAAGAAAAGGTGGCGACCCTAGTGTATTCCCCTTTTCCTTTTGATGTGTACCTGTACTTGCTGGGCTGACTGGCTAATGTTGTAAAGCCGTCTCCCACTGAGCATCGTCCTTTGACCTTAATAAATGAAGGAGCTGGGGGGGTGGTCTGCTCTAGGGTTGTCACCTTTTCTTCCAGTGAAACCCGAACACTCTAGTGACGCACAGACATCTTTTTTGGGAGAATGATTCGCAGGCTTATTCATATATAAATAGCTCTACCCATTCATATGTAAATATCACAGTCGAGACTATTTTCAGTGGGGGGCCAGTAGCCCCTATCTTAATTTTGTTTGCCTCTGTCTGCCGGACATCTTTTGAATGAGGTGTCCGGATTTCATGGCAGCTGAAACCCGGACACAGCATTCAAAACCCGGACTGTCCGGGTGAATTCTGGACAGGTGGCAACCCTAGTCTGCTCGGGGCTTGCTACACTGACTCCACGATGAAAACATGTCCTGTGTCCTGACTCTACAGGGGTACTTCCAGTCCTTGCACAAAAGAGCTTAAAGGAGAACTATGAGGCGAGTGCTTTTCACTCACCTCATAGTTCTAGCCGACCTGTGACAATGAGACTGTCACAGGTCGGCTCAGTAGATCGGGAGGTGAGCGAACACATACCGGCGTTCGCTCACCTCTCGATCCTGTCACGGCTCTCTGCCGTGACAGGGGGAGGGGCTGGATTCCCCTCTCCCCGCTCCGATCTGCCAGCGATGACTGGCAGAACGGACGGGGGAGGGGGCGGGTACAGCTGGCTCTGCCTCTAGATAGGCAGAGCCAGCTGTCACTCACGCAGCTGGGCGGATCCAGACATAATTGTCGGGATCCGCTTCAGCTGCGGCGTCTCAGTATACTGCGAGCTACAGCTCCCTATATACTGAGCTTAAGGTAACGGGAGGACGCTAGTTTGTGTCCTCCCGTTACCCTAAGGAGAACTATGGGGAAAAGCCTTAACCAAATAGTTCTCCTTTAATACAACTGTGCTTTTAAGCACGGGGGGAGGGGGAATTCTTTGCGTTTGGCATACTTTGGCGCAGTTTAGTGCCGCATGGATTTGTGTGTTGAACCAAGCGAATTTCCATAACAAAATGGCGAGTCATTGGTAGGAGCCGGCGGGCTTTTCTTCACAGCTGACTGAAGGAGGAAAGGCTGATTCGGGTTATGTATTTCAACTTTTGAAATGTTTGTGGTTTTTGAATCGGCATTCTGTCAGCTGTGACGGTAAGTTTTGCCCGACGTACAGAACGTTTTCGCTCTTTGTGCCAGGACTAGAGGTAAGTGCTTTTGAGTTGTGAAGTTTGTGGTGGATCTGAGTTGATTGTACAGAGATTGGGTCAGATTGTGACGTGTGTGTGTGTGTGTGGTGACCATTACAAGGTATTGTGTTTTTGTAACTTTTTATTTTTCTGTTTTTTTGGTTGGAAACGTTGTAAAGAGGTGATTTTGGGTTGTAGAAGCGGAATTTTGGTTTTGTTTAATTGGTTTGTCTATTGTTGGATTTTGGAGACACCATTTTGTTCCTTTGTGTGTGAAGACCATGCGGCTTGAGCGACCACGGCAGAGAGCCGTGACAGGATCGAGAGGTGAGCGAACGCCGGTATGTGTTCGCTCACCTCCCGATCTACTGAGCCGACCTGTGACAGTCTCATTGTCACAGGTCGGCTAGAACTATGAGGTGAGTGGAAATCACTCATCTCATGGTTCTCCTTTAATACAGTGGCAGAGGTTACCTCAGATGAGTCTGTGGTGAGTCAGCAGCAGGGTAGGTCGGCATGTGCTCAGAGGTTTTGCGTGCGGGGAGGCGAGCTATGCGTTATTTCGCATGCCATAGAATCGGGCACATTGCGAGGTACTGTGCTGTAACTAATGGCAACGTAAACAGAGATTCCAAGTCTACTAGAACCACACCTAGAAGTAAAGTGGTTTATTCAGCAAGGTGGGGTAATGGTCCCAGACATGGTTCTTTGCAAAGGCATAGAAGCCAGGGACAGCCGAGGCCTCGGACTCTAGGAACAGATTTTAAAGCCCGATATGAATTGTTGAAATGGGAAAATAGTAAGCTTAGGAAAGAACGAGATCGGTTCTGGGAACAGATCCGAGTCTCGAATTTTGTGTACCAGAGAAGGGTGTCAGGGTATTTCTATACAAAATTACATAAAACTGATGAACTATGACTTGTACAGAAAAGTAAATCAAACTTCTCTGTATACTGTAAAACAAGGGTCCAGAAGTCTGTGCTGGACAGGTAAATTAATCAACCAAAACAGCCCATTGTGTACAAAACTAAGCAATGAGCAAACAATACAGAGGACCCTTGAGAAACCAGCTTTTGTACTAACCAACTAAATTCAAAGAGATAAACATTGCAAATGAAGTCTAAGAATTTGAGTAACCATGTAATCACAATTGACAATGCTGAAAGACCTTTAAGACTTCAAGGTCAGTAAATAAAAGAAATGGAACAAGAAAGACCCGGATTGAGGATATCTTTGCCCCATATGAAAAAATTAACCAAGAAACATAAAAACTCCAAGACAGCTAATTCGCCCGATTGTTTCAAGATTGATATCACCGATGATTATTGTCTGAGGTTGAGTAAGTTATCAAACACATCCAAGGCTTACTCAACTGAGTGCAGACGATATGAGTGAAATAACCAATCAACTACCATTTATGAATCGATCAATTGAAAGGAGGTAAATAGTGGTTGGGGAGTCGTCAATACGAACAATGCTTCCCAACCATATAAAATACCATGAGAGAAAGAGAAGAGAGAGGAAAAAAGAAAAAGGGGAGAAGAGAGCTCTGAAGAAAACTTCCTGGATATAACCAAAGGACTGTCACTGATTGACCATCGCTAAAGACTTAACCCTTGCTGCCTAAAACGAGCCATCATCTCATCCAATAAGACTCTGAACATTTTTCTTTTGAAGGATTGGTGAGATATTGATTATATATGAAGAATGAACTTTCTTTACTCCAAAATCATAGCGATTACATTTTATTATTAGTTTTTTTTTACAATTCTAATTAACAGTGTGCAGGGTGAATTATTGTGATCATTTTCCATATCTTTCTCTATTTTATTCCTGAGAGTGTATTGTGTATGGTTAAATTGGGTACAGATGTGTATGTAACTCGTTGCCATTGTAGGTATACTAGCCTGTTTTGCTTGTTGTCCCTATTATACTAGTAAACCTATTATCTTCAGAAATCGTTAGGATCACAAGGGAATATATACTTTGAGATAAGTTTCTTTATCTCCTATGGCCACGGAGAGTCAGAAACAATCTTAAAGGTGTCTAGTTATTTTTATTTTTCTGATAATTTATTTCCATTTATTTCTTTGATTGTGTGTTTGACCTGTAATCACCAGTAATTTATGTTTTGTACAGAAATATAGGATTATACTCGTATATTAATAAATTATTTTGATTTATTAGTGTAATTGGGAGATATTTATATATTGTGGTAAGAAATCACCATAAGCTCAAAGAACTCAGGGAATTGGTTTGGGGCGTATTATCAAGTGTCTGAACTGAATTCATACTGGTTGTTAAGTTATTTATTATTTGCCGTAATCGGCTGGAGGCGCCGTCTATTAAATCTAAGTATAATTCAGACACCACCCTATTATTAATATTTCACCAAGATTTGAAACCACTCAATCACAACAAGGGGGAATGAAGAGATTTCATTGAGATCTTTCTAAACCTATTTTACTGTTTGTATTTTGCAGGAAAAAATGGAAGATTGTAATGTTAAATCCGGCTTCTCTGGTAAAATTAATCTAAAATTGGCTTGAGACTGTACAAGTTAGCATTTCAATGCCTGGGTGGAAAGTCAGGTGAACCCACCAAGACATTGATATGTAAATCACGCATTTGTTCAATGGCAGGGTGTGTATGTATGTTCCAAAGGCAATACGTTTTTATTTATTTTTCTGTTTTTATATTGAGTTTCAGTTTTAAGGGAAATTCTTACTTTTTGCTGAATTTCAATATATATATACACACACACACATACATATACCGTATTTTTCGCTCCATAAGACGCACTTTTTTTCCCCCAAAAGGAGGGGGAAAATGTGCCTGCGTCTTATGGAGCGAATTGTGCGACAGCGTGGCGGGCGGTAAGTGTTCTGTGAAGTGTCTCTTCTCCCTGCTGGTGCTGGCTGCAGCGGTCTGTGTCCCTTTCACAGACCTCTGTAGCCAACACGAGAAGGGAGAAAAGACTGACTGTGAAATCCCCCGCTGCCCCCCTCCTTTATGTTAGCTGCTGCTCCTCCTCCATCCTTCCGTGTCCTATCCTTTTCAGCTTGATGAAACTTTGCTTTTGGTGATATATCACAATGTTTGAGATGTCCGTGCTCCTTATGTGTAATGCACTCATCAGCCGCACACAGCAGTTTTCACTCTCAATGAAAGAAGAGAATGTCCGTTCAGTGTGCTCACGGGAGGAGAGGAGAGAAGCTGTAAATCCTGCCTTCACAGTCACACATAATGGACTTTGCCTTCTTTCATTGAGGGGGAAAACTTCTGTGTACTCTGGTGAGGGCATTATTAAACGCATAAGGAGCACAGACAACTGACACTGAGATATATCACCAAAAGCAAACAGTTTAATCAAGTGGAAAAGGAATGGACACTTGTAACAATAGCCAGCCTGCTATTGGATATTTTAAATTGCAATAGCCAATAGCAAGCTGGCTATTGTACCCACCCATTGCCCGCTGTCAATCAGCAGGGAGGACCTGATAGAGAACTTTGTCTTCAGTTCCCTCCTTTGCTGATTGACAGCATGCAGTGGGCGGGTACAATAGCCAGCCTGCTATTGCAATTTAAAATATCCAATAGCAGGCTGGCTATTGCTCCCAGCCACTGCCTGCTGTATTTACATTCAGTGAATCCAGTGAAGTGGAAAGGTGACACAAGAGGTCTAAAAGACCCCTAATGTCACCTTAATCAGACGTCCATCTGGCCGTTCACAAACGGCCATGGACGTAAGGTAGTTAAAGAGAACCTGTCACCTCCAATGCACGCAGCCCTGGTGAGAAACTGCCCTAAAATCATTAGTCTATTGTTTTAGAAAAAATGTCACATGGCCCTTTAAGAAAAAGTATCGGTAATTGGTATCGGCAAGTACATGAGGGACAGTACTTGTACTTGTATTTGGTCTTGAAAAAGTGGTATCGGGACATCCCTAGTTTGTAGGCATATTAGCTATAATTTGGCGCTGAAGTTGCTAGAGGGCCAGACCATTATTAATAGGGAAGCAGGTTGGTTACCACGACAGTAGAAGTGATTTGTTTCTGAAGATACGGGGAAACAACGCGATGTAACAGCCTTTGAACGCGGGATGATTGTTGGCGCTCGGAGCCATGGAGCGAGTATCAGCAAAACAGCAGAATTTGTTACATGTTCAAGAGCGGCTCATTGTTAAAGTGTTTAAAGACTGGACTGTCAGCTGAAAATCTGGGTCTGAACGTGCGAATTGTGGCCGTCAGCTACTAGTCAATGTTAGGGCAGAACGGGGGAGGGGCAAGACTGGTACAAGACAACAGAAGGGTAACAGTGCCGTGCCAGATTCCTCGCATCACCTTTCATCATCTCGTGGAGCCACCAGGCGGCCCAACCAAGTACTGATGGGGGGGTCATAATAATCTGGCCACTCAGTGTATATATATTATATAGCAAGACTAACTTGAACTGTGAGGTTTTTTTGTTTTTTGTTTTGGTAAAGAGTAAATTTTGAATGTTTGGGTGTGTTTTGTTGCTGTTGTTGTCTCTTGAGTGGGCAGTTCATGCCCCCTCCCCCATTGTTTTGGGTTGTACAGCATGAGCTACAGTATCGCCTTACTGTTGGTTTTGCGGTAGAAAAGAAAATTTGGTTTTAAAACTTTCTTTTTATATTTACTTTCCCGAGGCGGATTGCGCAAGCGAGAATAAACACACTTTTGTTGGTTTAGAATTGCTTGCCGCGGCGAGTAATCAATTTTTTGTTTACGCTTAGACTGTAAGTTTTATCAGGAGTTTTATCGCGTGACTACTGAGACATCGTACAACTGTTGAAATAGACAGCAGAAGGCTATCCCCCATCAACAACTGTAGTGAGAGAAGCCACATTGCTCTGTGGAGAAAAGCGGGCGTAAATGTGCTGCGCAGTTTAGTCTGGCGACGCAGTGTAGGGTCATACAGCGGATACCCTGTGAGGGGTAGAGACATAATTCGGAGGGGTGATCTGTGGTTGTTGACTAATCGTTTGGCATAGTTATATTACTCCGTGGGTCTGTGCCAAACGTGTTGGGACAACAAGCCATAGTTACACATCGCCTCGATTAGGGTTTCTAGTTGGGGGGACTATAGTGGTATAGTGGTTGTAGTCCGCCAATCCACCGCAGAAAAAAAGGCACCGAGCTGTGCTCTCCTAAACAGGTGCACGGGTTTCCCTGGACGCAGGGGGTAAGACTAGAGTCGATTAATCGCCATGGGCAATGGGCCGTCCATGCAAGGGAAAGGAAAGCGAGGCTTCCCACAGTCAGACGGTTGCACAGTACATGAAATCTAGTTTTTTGGGTTTAGGCCATGAAACCCCTTAAAGAATGGTATAAGATGGTCTAAGGGTACCGCTTGGGGTATGCCTCTGGAAGGATATACCTCTATTGCGGACTGCGCTATCCATTTTGGATACATATCTGCTTATATAAGAAGACATAATCTGCCTTGTCCGTATACTGGTACCATATATCGATAACCGCATTAGCAATGTCTCTTCAGATAGTGTAGAATGTGCTCTGATTTGGGGGTGCCCTTAAATTACTGATGAACAACCGAATCTTAAATAAGTGTCGGGTTTATTTACAAATAGGGATACACATACATATTACAATTAAGGGAATTTGAACGGGGAATTGGGGATAGGAATTGAGGGTAAGTATCCTACAGCTAGCTACACCATTCTCTCTCTCTCTCAGTCACACAAGCCATTGGTTTTTCTCCTGTTCTCAGGACACGCCTCTCCAGCAGGTCTCAGCGAATCACATTCTTGATTGCAGAGTTCAGAAAGACTTGTCTTGTCCAAAGGTCTTACTGTTCAGCTAGGTTAGTGTCACACAGGAAGAAGGTTCCATCATATGCCCCTGCCCCCATCCCAGCATATATGCCTTGCTCACACAGGTGAGGGCAGTAAATACCAGCAGGGGGTCGGGCTTGCCCCAGGACATGACAGTCCAGCAGATCTCCTTTGATCAGTGTCCAGCCCCAAGAACCCTTTGATGGTCTTCATTTGCATATCAAACAGCAACGGGCAGCTCACGATATTAAGGAACCTTTCCATCAAAGATGTATCATAGATGTCAATTATTTTAGCTTCCAACATTCCACCGTTTTGTGCCTATATTGGCACACACAATCCAATAACAAACCACAGAAATTGATATCTGCATTACTCCAGTCCTGCTAACATTCCTGCATAGCGGCCTTGCTTCGGAGACAGTTTCTTCACCCACATGGGCAGGCATACAGAGCCGGAACCCATTCATTCAACAGTCACACTCTATTCCACATGGATATTACTAAATACATAACAGTTCACCAATATCCCTCATGATAATCACAGGAAAATCTACATATCATACATTGAGATCACATATATAACATTACACCATGCTAATTGACTCGATCCCTTAACCAGATTGTCATTTCACTACAAACTGTAATCTTGCTTGTCAGCTGCCTTATATGACTGGACTATGGGCAAGCTCAATTCAGCAATAACGCTCAGTGCCTTGCACTGGCCCACAAGTCCAATCCAGCTGAATTCTACTTCCCACAAAATCTCATTAAATGAAAGGAACATGATAGATGTATACATGTCTACTACAGATTATTCTCATGTATGCTGTGCTCCATATTGGCCAATGAGCATAAAGTGAAATTCTAGATCGTTACTAATAATGCCTTACTCTGCATGATTTTAAACTAGAAGTGTGAAAAATTCAGGCCTCATCCATAATACTTGAGTACACCATTTGTGTAAATCAATCACCACATGCTACGTCTGGTATACCCATCAACAATTTCCAGCAGGCTGGATAATTTTTCCTGTTGGTCATTTTGCATTCTTACCAAAGTACAATAGGTGATGCAAGAGACCTATTGTGTGGCTATTCAAAGACTCAGAATGTGCCTGAAGACTGAATAGACAGGGCCATATCGAACTACTGACAATTCGTTTTTAGCACTTCAGTATGGCTTATATATTGATGGGAACTTCTGTTTCCTCCAACTTCCACCCACTGATGTTATGGTGCAAGTAAGAGGGGGGGAAAAAAAACAACAAAACATTCAGCAATATGGTGATTTCAGGGACCACTGAAAATGTATGCAAAACAACCACATGTGTTCTTCTATTGTCCATGACAGACCTTCCCCCATGTTGATGTCTGAGTGCATTTAAATGGAGCAATGTCATTTAGTTTCCAATACTCTGCCACACCCTGAGAAAAATCCAAGTCACTCCTTTTTTTTTCTAGATAGGCAGTGTCTAAGATCTGTCTATCAAAAATTATGTGCAAGATGAACGCTATGAATGTAGTCCAATTGCCACCACAAGTTTGGCCTGCTGCTACTTCTCCAGGGTCCCAAATTTGGATATGCAGTTTCGCCTCATTACGGATCCTGGAAATAAACATCAAGAGCAGTATCATTATTCTTAGCAGTCAATACCTTTTTACACCTACATGTAACTCCACTAATATGCCTAGGTTCAGACCAGGCTCTCATCTCAATCTATCCTAGCTGGGGGGCATTTGTAAGCCACACCAAAAGAAAACCAAAAAAAAAAACATGGCTTCTTAGTGTAACTATAATTTTTCTAACCCACTCCCCCATTTGGTACCATGTTACACTGGTACCATGCTAACTAGAAAATAACCAATCTGGTAAAAAAACTTTGAAGTTTAGTGCCTACCCAAGCAGTGGGTCTCTATAAAAAAAACCACACAAAAAAACAAAGTACTTAAAAAAAAATCTTGTTAATCTAAAAATGTTAACAAGGAAAAAAAAATTTAAAACTATAAACCGAAAGAGAAAAAAAAAATCACATAAAAATGTTCTGCTGGCCATTAACACCTCACACACAGACAGACAGACAAATACACTAACACCATCTCCCAACACAACTTTTGTTCTGGTGTGTGAACAAAGACATCCTGAGACCTCTTCCTGTGAGTTCCATAGAAAGAGCAAATGCTATTCACACCTAGAAACACAAAAGGTTAAGGGGGGAAACAAAAAGAAATACATGCACATCACAGAGGGACAGTATACATCACTGTTTTAACCGACAAATGCCTGACTGTTGTTTCATTGTTTGCAAACAATTACTAATTATTGAGCTCATGATACCACGTGGTAATTATGAAAACCTTTTTAAACTGATCTAACTCATGCTTAACTAAATGTAGCCAGTACTGTACTTCCACTCCCCATAAAACCTGTGAATAGAACAAAAACATTAGTATTTAGCCAGCTTGAATTTCTAAGCCGCCTTTAGTGGCCCTGAAAAAGAAACACACAGACAATTATTACACACAATTATAACAATCAAATCTTTATTCCCTAAGCCTTGTTCCTTTATCGGTATGGTTAGACTATAAGTCCCCTATTTTTCCTAAACTAAGCCGGCATTGCTCACAAAGTTTGCCATATTGTTAATGAAAAATGGTAATGCAATTTGTGACCAACTGCATACCAGCCAAAATGGAAGATTAGCCCAGGGTGCAAACATTGGTATGCTCATCCCCCGTGGCTGTTGGCTATTCAGAGGGTGGGGGCCATTGTTATCTGTATTCTCCTCATTTTGCCCCTCAGCCTTTCCTGACTCCCCAAGGCTGTTATCCATCAACTCGGGCTTCTGTGGTATGCTTTTATTGTACTGGGTGGAGGTGCTCATCTCAGATATACGTTCGTTATCATTCTTTATCAGGCTGGAAATATCGGGGGTTCTACAAAACCTCTGAATGTGCCCTGGTCTGTGACATTTGTAACACCTGATGAATTTCCTCCTTCTTGTACCACTGCTCACTACTGATATATCTGCATCTGATCCATAACCATCACTGGATTCTTCACACCAGTCTCTAAGTACATTGATAAAGCTCTGGTATGAATTGGCATTTCTGAGGGCAATCCTATTAGGATGGTTCACATAACATACATTGGCCATTGAATATATGAAGCTTGGATCATCAGCAGACATACCAGGACAGTTATATACACTTCTGTACAGTGATAGATATTGGTTACAGAACAATATGGGGGTCATCTCCTCTTCTAAACCTAATTCTTTGTAATGAAGGCACCTTGAATTGATAGTAAAAGGTAGCCTTGACTGATGCAAGCATGGCCGAATAAGTAGGCGTTAACTTATATGTGCATGTAAAGTAGCTCCTTTGTGACTGGCTACAATCCTACGGTGTGAGCAGGCGGAGTCATGTTACTATACAGGACTAAACAGTGACATTCCACAAGTGGGTAGAAGACTTCAACACCAGAAGAAGTTGGACGCCCACCCTCCCAAGTTGTAAATGCTTGTCACAGCTTTATTGGCGGTCTGACCTTGCCAGCTAAAGAATGTGACTTTAATGGGCTATGCCCTCAGGTTGAAGTTATAACAGTCTAATGCCTGTCTGGCACTGATGGTAAAGACAGGTACCCCACTTTCAGGTGTGCTCACAGTTTAACTGGCACTGGTTACGTTTTGGTTGTTATGTTTAAATTGGAAATAAAGCTGTGGCCTTGCCCTTTTCCAACTTAATTGTTGTCGGTGTCTTTTATTGGGCAAGGCGGAATATCAGCCAATTTGGGTTTTTTTCTCCAGGCCTAGGCTTCTCATCAGTCATGCATTCATCCCTCTATCATCACGACTATTCAACACACGCTGCAGTGCATTCATCCTTCCCTCTGCATCTAAGTTACCATTAACATGTGCAAATACCTGTGCTGCTAAAGGTGCTGGAAGCCAAGCCTTTAGAAGAGAGCATGCATCTTTAATCACTCAAAGTGTATTTCTGCACAATAGCCTCAAATGTATTAGATAGGCACATGGGTGACTCCAGTGTATTAAACTCACCCAGAATCTGGCACAATGTAAGTTTGTCATTAATTCTGAGTACACTGGTGCCCTCCCCTAAATATCCAGGAGCATTTGCTAATGCCACGCCACTGGATGTATTCACATCAGTGACAGTACAGATATTGGCTGACTGACACTTTCTTTTCTGTTCATTGAGGGATAATATGGATTGCTCTTTTCTAAGTAGCTGGGAGTTTGCATCTTCAAGTTTCCTCTCTAAAGATATTACCAATTCCTCCATATGAGATAATGTTAGTTGCAATGAACCAACAAGCCTACTCTTCAAATCAACATTTGCATTGCATTGTTCCAATTGTTCTTGCAGCTCACAATTTCTTTCAGACAAATTGCCTACTGTAGCCTTCAATTCATCCATTTCAACACTGGAGGCAGTTGCAATGTCCCTAAGATTATCTCCAACTTTCTTTACCTGCTCTCCAAGCTGACTCCTTTCTGCTCTCCATTGTTCCCCCATTTGCTCAGAAATGTCTGTGATTCTGAGCAATACCGCAATTTCGTTAGCCAATTTCTGTTTTTTAAATTTTTTTGTAAGCTGTCCACTCTGCAGCTTGTCATTATGTTGCTGACACTGAGACAACAACGCATTCACTTGACTCTTAAGAGGTTCATCTGCACATGAATGATACTTGGCAGAGGCATATTTCTTAACATAACTATAGACCAGTTCCATTTCACAAACGTACACTCAACACAAGATACAACTATTAGCACAAAAGCTATTGTACTGCCAATACACACTCACAAGTGACCAAGACAAAGAACCTAACTCTTTAGTGTTCCAAAAATGTCTTTACAGATATGTACAATCAGTCTTAACTCAAGTCAAGATTGCAAACAAACAACACACCAATTATTCCTCTACACAGAATCCGCACTTTCCTCGGCTTTAACACTCATTAACGTATAGCATTCAATACTTTATCCACTATTACAACTTCACATACACTCAAGGACAACAAACAATTAGAACTTTTGCATATCTAATGAACAACTCACCACACTTTCAACCCTTCTACGAAGTCCAAGATCCAGCTGACTTCACCACGAGATCCGTGCAACAGGTCTGGTCTGTTCTTTCAGCAACTTGAATTAGAGCAATTCTGTCTTGTAGGTTCTATGTGGATTTAGGAATTTCCACACGCTTTCTGGGGTGCCAAATGTAGAATCTAAATTGCCTTGTCTTCCTGAAATAAGCTAACTTGCTATTCTCTGCTTCCAATGATGATAACGATACAATGGTTAAAAGAACCTGTAAGAACAAGTAGAATGATCTTATTAGATACTGGTCACTCTGAGCAGTATTGAGTAGGGCCCATGCTGACAATGATGGGGGATGGGCAACCACATGGCTGTTGGGCCATGTTGGTGTATTCCCCTTTTCCTTTTGATGTGTACCTGTACTTGCTGGGCTGACTGGCTAATGTTGTAATATCAGTTAAGCACCTGTTTCCAATTCTTTACACAAACGGTCCCAACACAGTAATCTCCCGCCTGACAGTTGGTGCAAAGTCCCGAGGCAGAGCAACATCAGTGGTGTGGCACACACTCACTAGAGTGCAAGCAAAGTCAGCAACTTTATACCTCCACTGACCGCCAATGTTTTTACCCCCACTCACACTGACCACCAATGTCTCTCCCCACCCACACTGACCACCAAGGCCTTCAACCCAACCCACACAGACAACCAATGTCTCCACCCACACTGGCCACTAATGTCTCCACCCACACTGACCGCCAAGGTCTTCAACCCAACCCACACTGACCACCAATGTCTCCACCCACACTGACCACCAAGGTCTTCAACCCAACCCACACTGACCACCAATGTCTTCAACCCAACCCATACGGACAACCAATGTCTCACCCCACACTGGCCACCAAGGTCTTCAACCCAACCCACACTGACCACCAATGTCTTCAACCCAACCCACACTGACCACCAATGTCTCCACCTACACTGACCACCAAGGTCTTCAAGCCAACCCGCACGGACAACCAGTGTCTCCACCCACCCACACTGACCACTCACAGAAAGTGGGTTGAATCAAACTGGGCATCATTGAGGCTATATCATCCTCCATTATTTTTGAAAGGCTTTCTACAAGAGCGTGTCTAGGGGGAATTTGTACCCTTTCAGCCAAAGAGCATCTTTGAGGTCAGGAACTAATGTTGGATGAGAAGACCTGGCTCACAATTGGTGTTCCAATTCATCTCAGCGGTGTTCAGTAGGGTTGAGGTCAGGGCTCTGTGCAGGACACTCCAGTTCCTCGACACCAAACTGGACAACCAATGCTTTTATGGAGATGGCTTTCTACATGGGGGATAGTCATGCTGGAACAGAAAAGGGTCTTCACCAAACTGTTACCACAAGGCTGGAAGAGCGCAATTGTCGTAAATGTCTATGTTGTAGCATTAACAGTACCCTTCACTGGAGACACCTGATCTTAATCATTTGGGGGAAAGGTGGGCACATGCACCTGGTCATATAGTGTCACAGGCATTAGGGCACTGCTCCTTGAAGCTTACAGTCTATTAGAACCACTCATCTCAGTGGATACATTGGGAAAGCATGACATCTAGTGACACATCTGCAATACGGCAGATATATACTCATTAGGTGCAACCTAGTACCCCTTAGAGTGGGTCTTCCTCTGTGTCCGCCCCCCACCTTGGAGACCTTTCTTGGCTTCAGTGTGCAGCACCTATTACAAATGATTTACTTGCTGTTCACTCAGACTCTATCTCCACCTCCAGAGTCTCTGGGGCACAAGGTGCAAGGGAAGCCTCCTCATCCAAACGGTCTCCAACAAGTTCCCGAGTGGTCCTGCCAACGTATTGGAGTCCACACGGACATTCCAAAAGTGTTGCGGGACCACGGCAGGGAGTTTTGTTTGGCACAGCGCCTGAGACGGTCCGGCTTTGCTTCTGGGATGCAGCCGGCGCTGTGGGGGAGAGGGGCCGAACACTCATCTTGCAGGGACTGAGATTAAAAACAACTGGGTCCAAGTTTGAAAGCACGATTGCAGGCTCAAGTGTCACCAACTAAAAGCCTTTGATCCAACTCCATTTGGTGAGTACCCACCCAAGGGGGGCTGTTGGACTACCGCTACGAAATATATACTACCATCAATATATATCACTAATAACTTCCTTTGTACACACTTTTCACGTTTATTTTTTCGTTGACCAATTTATTCCAATTCTCTAATATATTTTTTTCACGGATTATATATATTTTTTTCACGGATTGTTTATATTTTTTTCACGGATTGTTTATATACTGTGACCTATTCGAGGTCTTTACACAGTGGTTGAAATCTTATCGTCCCAATCATTTTTTTGTTTTTCCACAGCCCTATTGTACTATTAATTATATTTTTTTATTTTTATTTTATATAATTTTTTTATGATTCCATGTAAGACACATCACTTGTTTTAGAGCTAGACCGCCTAAACCTAAAATTTCACTTTATCACTTGGTTACATTAAGTCTTTTATTAGTTACACCTTTAGCGCTTTGATATATATTTTC